>NW_027150100.1:0-97493 GCF_031143425.1 Pleurodeles waltl | reverse complement strand
GGGGTGACTTGCGGGGCTCGGACCAGGTTCTGTTACCCAGAATCCTTTGCAAACCTCAAAATTTGGCTAAAAAAACACATGTTCCTCACATTTCTGTGGCAGAAAGTTCTGGAATCTGAGAGGAGCTACAAATTTCCTTCCACCCAGCGTTCCCCCAAGTCTCCCGATAAAAATGATACCTCACTTGCGTGGGTAGGCCTAGCGCCGGCGACAGGAAACACCCCAAAGCGCAACGTGGACACATCCTAAATTTTGGAAAAAAACAGAGGTGTTTTTTGCGAAGTGCCTACCTGTAGATTTTGGCCTCTAGCTCAGCCGGCACCTAGGGAATCCTACCAAACCTGTGCATTTCTGAAAACTAGAGACCTAGGGGAACTCCAAGGAGGGGTGACTTGCGGGGCTCGGACCAGGTTCTGTTACCCAGAATCCTTTGCAAACCTCAAAATTTGGCTAAAAAAACACATGTTCCTCACATTTCTGTGGCAGAAAGTTCTGGAATCTGAGAGGAGCTACAAATTTCCTTCCACCCAGCGTTCCCCCAAGTCTCCCGATAAAAATGATACCTCACCTACGTGGGTAGGCCTAGCGCCGGCGACAGGAAACACCCCAAAGCGCAACGTGGACACATCCTAAATTTTGGGAGAAAACAGAGGTGTTTTTTGCGAAGTGCCTACCTGTAGATTTTGGCCTCTTGCTCAGCCGGCACCTAGGGAAACCTACCAAACCTGTGCATTTCTGAAAACTAGAGACCTAGGGGAATCCAAGGAGGGGTGACTTGCGGGGCTCGGACCAGGTTCTGTTACCCAGAATCCTTTGCAAACCTCAAAATTTGGCTAAAAAAACACATGTTCCTCACATTTCTGTGGCAGAAAGTTCTGGAATCTGAGAGGAGCTACAAATTTCCTTCCACCCAGCGTTCCCCCATGTCTCCCGATAAAAATGATACCTCACTTGCGTGGGTAGGCCTAGCGCCGGCGACAGGAAACACCCCAAAGCGCAACGTGGACACATCCTAAATTTTGGGAGAAAACAGAGGTGTTTTTTGCGAAGTGCCTACCTGTAGATTTTGGCCTCTTGCTCAGCCGGCACCTAGGGAAACCTACCAAACCTGTGCATTTCTGAAAACTAGAGACCTAGGGGAATCCAAGGAGGGGTGACTTGCGGGGCTCGGACCAGGTTCTGTTACCCAGAATCCTTTGCAAACCTCAAAATTTGGCTAAAAAAACACATGTTCCTCACATTTTTGTGGCAGAAAGTTCTGGAATCTGAGAGGAGCTACAAATTTCCTTTCACCCAGCGTTCCCCCAAGTCTCCCGATAAAAATGATACCTCACTTGCGTGGGTAGCCTAGCGCCGGCGACAGGAAACACCCCAAGCGCAACGTGGACACATCCTACATTTTGGGAGAAAACAGAGGTGTTTTTTGCGAAGTGCCTACCTGTAGATTTTGGCCTCTAGCTCAGCCGGCACCTAGGGAAACCTACCAAACCTGTGCATTTCTGAAAACTAGAGACCTAGAGGAATCCAAGGAGGGGTGACTTGCGGGGCTCGGACCAGGTTCTGTTACCAAGAATCCTTTGCAAACCTCAAAATTTGGCTAAAAAAACACATGTTCCTCACATTTCTGTGGCAGAATGTTCTGGAATCTGAGAGGAGCTACAAATTTCCTTCCACCCAGCGTTCCCCCAAGTCTCCCAATAAAAATGATACCTCACTTGCGTGGGTAGGCCTAGCGCTGGCGACAGGAAACACCCCAAAGCGCAACGTGGACACATCCTAAATTTTGGAAAAAAACAGAGGTGTTTTTTGCAAAGTGCCTACCTGTAGATTTTGGCCTTTAGCTCAGCCGGCACCTAGTGAAACCTACCAAACCTGTGCATTTCTGAAAACTAGAGACCTAGGGGAATCCAAAGAGGGGTGACTTGCGGGGCTCGGACCAGGTTCTGTTACCCAGAATCCTTTGCAAACCTCAACATTTGGCTAAAAAAACACATGTTCCTCACATTTCTGTGGCAGAAAGTTCTGGAATCTGAGAGGAGCTACAAATTTCCTTCCACCCAGCGTTCCCCCAAGTCTCCCGATAAAAATGATACCTCACTTGCGTGGGTAGGCCTAGCGCCGGCGACAGGAAACACCCCAAAGCGCAACGTGGACACATCCTAAATTTTGGAAAAAAACAGAGGTGTTTTTTGCGAAGTGCCTACCTGTAGATTTTGGCCTCTAGCTCAGCCGGCACCTAGGGAATCCTACCAAACCTGTGCATTTCTGAAAACTAGAGACCTAGGGGAATCCAAGGAGGGTGACTTGCGGGGCTCGGACCAGGTTCTGTTACCCAGAATCCTTTGCAAACCTCAACATTTGGCTAAAAAAAACAATGTTCCTCACATTTCTGTGGCAGAACGTTCTGGAATCTGAGAGGAGCTACAAATTTCCTTCCACCCAGCGTTCCCCCCAAGTCTCCCGATAAAAATGATACCTCACTTGCGTGGGTAGGCCTAGCGCCGGCGACAGGAAACACCCCAAAGCGCAACGTGGACACATCCTAAATTTTGGAAAAAAACAGAGGTGTTTTTTGCGAAGTGCCTACCTGTAGATTTTGGCCTCTTGCTCAGCCGGCACCTAGGGAAACCTACCAAACCTGTGCATTTCTGAAAACTAGAGACCTAGGGGAATCCAAGGAGGGGTGACTTGCGGGGCTCGGACCAGGTTCTGTTACCCAGAATCCTTTGCAAACCTCAAAATTTGGCTAAAAAAACACATGTTCCTCACATTTCTGTGGCAGAAAGTTCTGGAATCTGAGAGGAGCTACAAATTTCCTTCCACCCAGCGTTCCCCCAAGTCTCCCGATAAAAATGATACCTCACTTGCGTGGGTAGGCCTAGCGCCGGCGACAGGAAACACCCCAAAGCGCAACGTGGACACATCCTAAATTTGGGGAGAAAACAGAGGTGTTTTTTGCGAAGTGCCTACCTGTAGATTTTGGCCTCTAGCTCAGCCGCACCTAGGGAAACCTACCAAACCTGTCCATTTCTGAAAACTAGAGACCTAGGGGAATCCAAGGAGGGGTGACTTGCGGGGCTCGGACCAGGTTCTGTTACCCAGAATCCTTTGCAAACCTCAAAATTTGGCTAAAAAAACACATGTTCCTCACATTTCTGTGGCAGAAAGTTCTGGAATCTGAGAGGAGCTACAAATTTCCTTCCACCCAGCGTTCCCCCAAGTCTCCCGATAAAAATGATACCTCACTTGCGTGGGTAGGCCTAGCGCCGGCGACAGGAAACACCCCAAAGCGCAACGTGGACACATCCTAAATTTTGGAAAAAAACAGAGGTGTTTTTTGCGAAGTGCCTACCTGTAGATTTTGGCCTCTAGCTCAGCCGGCACCTAGGGAATCCTACCAAACCTGTGCATTTCTGAAAACTAGAGACCTAGGGGAATCCAAGGAGGGGTGACTTGCGGGGCTCGGACCAGGTTCTGTTACCCAGAATCCTTTGCAAACCTCAAAATTTGGCTAAAAAAACACATGTTCCTCACATTTCTGTGGCAGAAAGTTCTGGAATCTGAGAGGAGCTACAAATTTCCTTCCACCCAGCGTTCCCCCAAGTCTCCCGATAAAAATGATACCTCACCTGCGTGGGTAGGCCTAGCGCCGGCGACAGGAAACACCCCAAAGCGCAACGTGGACACATCCTAAATTTTGGGAGAAAACAGAGGTGTTTTTTGCGAAGTGCCTACCTGTAGATTTTGGCCTCTTGCTCAGCCGGCACCTAGGGAAACCTACCAAACCTGTGCATTTCTGAAAACTAGAGACCTAGGGGAATCCAAGGAGGGGTGACTTGCGGGGCTCGGACCAGGTTCTGTTACCCAGAATCCTTTGCAAACCTCAAAATTTGGCTAAAAAAACACATGTTCCTCACATTTCTGTGGCAGAAAGTTCTGGAATCTGAGAGGAGCTACAAATTTCCTTCCACCCAGCGTTCCCCCATGTCTCCCGATAAAAATGATACCTCACTTGCGTGGGTAGGCCTAGCGCCGGCGACAGGAAACACCCCAAAGCGCAACGTGGACACATCCTAAATTTTGGGAGAAAACAGAGGTGTTTTTTGCGAAGTGCCTACCTGTAGATTTTGGCCTCTTGCTCAGCCGGCACCTAGGGAAACCTACCAAACCTGTGCATTTCTGAAAACTAGAGACCTAGGGGAATCCAAGGAGGGGTGACTTGCGGGGCTCGGACCAGGTTCTGTTACCCAGAATCCTTTGCAAACCTCAAAATTTGGCTAAAAAAACACATGTTCCTCACATTTCTGTGGCAGAAGTTCTGGAATCTGAGAGGAGCTACAAATTTCCTTCCACCCAGCGTTCCCCCAAGTCTCCCGATAAAAATGATACCTCACTTGCGTGGGTAGGCCTAGCGCCGGCGACAGGAAACACCCCAAAGCGCAACGTGGACACATCCTAAATTTTGGGAGAAAACAGAGGTGTTTTTTGCGAAGTGCCTACCTGTAGATTTTGGCCTCTAGCTCAGCCGGCACCTAGGGAAACCTACCAAACCTGTGCATTTCTGAAAACTAGAGACCTAGGGGAATTCAAGGAGGGGTGACTTGCGGGGCTCGGACCAGGTTCTGTTACCCAGAATCCTTTGCAAACCTCAAAATTTGGCTAAAAAACACATGTTCCTCACACTTCTGTGGCAGACAGTTCTGGAATCTGAGAGGAGCTACAAATTTCCTTCCACCCAGCGTTCCCCCGAGTCTCCCGATAAAAATGATACTTCACTTGCGTGGGTAGGCCTAGCGCCGGCGACAGGAAACACCCCAAAGCGCAACGTGGACACATCCTAAATTTTGGAAAAAAACAGAGGTGTTTTTTGCGTAGTGCCTACCTGTAGATTTTGTCCTCTAGCTCAGCCGGCACCTAGGGAATCCTACCAAACCTGTGCATTTCTGAAAACTAGAGACCTAGGGGGATCCAAGGAGGGGTGACATGCGGGGCTCGGACCAGGTTCTGTTACCCAGAATCCTTTGCAAACCTCAAAATTTGGCTAAAAAAAACACATGTTCCTCACATTTCTGTGGCAGAAAGTTCTGGAATCTGAGAGGAGCTACAAATTTCCTTCCACCCAGCGTTCCCCCAAGTCTCCCGATAAAAATGATACCTCACCTGCGTGGGTAGGCCTAGCGCCGGCGACAGGAAACACCCCAAAGCGCAACGTGGACACATCCTAAATTTTGGAAAAAAACAGAGGTGTTTGTTGCGAAGTGCCTACCTGTAGATTTTGGCCTCTAGCTCAGCCGGCACCTAGGGAATCCTACCAAACCTGTGCATTTCTGAAAACTAGAGACCTAGGGGAATCCAAGGAGGGGTGACTTGCGGGGCTCGGACCAGGTTCTGTTACCCAGAATCCTTTGCAAACCTCAAAATTTGGCTAAAAAAACACATGTTCCTCACATTTCTGTGGCAGAAAGTTCTGGAATCTGAGAGGAGCTACAAATTTCCTTCCACCGAGCGTTCCCCCCAAGTCTCCCGATAAAAATGATACCTCACCTGCGTGGGTAGGCCTAGCGCCGGCGACAGGAAACACCCAAAGCGCAACGTGGACACATCCTAAATTTTGGAAAAAAACAGAGGTGTTTGTTGCGAAGTGCCTACCTGTAGATTTTGGCCTCTAGCTCAGCCGGCACCTAGGGAATCCTACCAAACCTGTGCATTTCTGAAAACTAGAGACCTAGGGGAATCCAAGGAGGGGTGACTTGCGGGGCTCGGACCAGGTTCTGTTACCCAGAATCCTTTGCAAACCTCAAAATTTGGCTAAAAAAACACATGTTCCTCACATTTCTGTGGCAGAAAGTTCTGGAATCTGAGAGGAGCTACAAATTTCCTTCCACCGAGCGTTCCCCAAGTCTCCCGATAAAAATGATACCTCACTTGCGTGGGTAGGCCTAGCGCCGGCGACAGGAAACACCCCAAAGCGCAACGTGGACACATCCTAAATTTTGGGAGAAAACAGAGGTGTTTTTTGCGAAGTGCCTACCTGTAGATTTTGGCCTCTAGCTCAGCCGGCACCTAGGGAATCCTACCAAACCTGTGCATTTCTGAAAACTAGAGACCTAGGGGAATCCAAGGAGGGGTGACTTGCGGGGCTCGGACCAGGTTCTGTTACCCAGAATCCTTTGCAAACCTCAAAATTTGGCTAAAAAAACACATGTTCCTCACATTTCTGTGGCAGAAAGTTCTGGAATCTGAGAGGAGCTACAAATTTCCTTCCACCGAGCGTTCCCCCAAGTCTCCCGATAAAAATGATACCTCACTTGCGTGGGTAGGCCTAGCGCCGGCGACAGGAAACACCCCAAAGCGCAACGTGGACACATCCTAAATTTTGGGAGAAAACAGAGGTGTTTTTTGCGAAGTGCCTACCTGTAGATTTTGGCCTCTTGCTCAGCCGGCACCTAGGGAAACCTACCAAACCTGTGCATTTCTGAAAACTAGAGACCTAGGGGAATCCAAGGAGGGTGACTTGCGGGGCTCGGACCAGGTTCTGTTACCCAGAATCCTTTGCAAACCTCAAAATTTGGCTAAAAAAACACATGTTCCTCACATTTCTGTGGCAGAAAGTTCTGGAATCTGAGAGGAGCTACAAATTTCCTTCCACCCAGCGTTCCCCCAAGTCTCCCGATAAAAATGATACCTCACTTGCGTGGGTAGGCCTAGCGCCGGCGACAGGAAACACCCCAAAGCGCAACGTTGACACATCCTAAATTTTGGGAGAAAACAGAGGTGTTTTTTGCGAAGTGCCTACCTGTAGATTTTGGCCTCTAGCTCAGCCGGCACCTAGGGAAACCTACCAAACCTGTGCATTTCTGAAAACTAGAGACCTAGGAGAATCCAAGGAGGGGTGACTTGCGGGGCTCAGACCAGGTTCTGTTACCCAGAATCCTTTGCAAACCTCAAAATTTGGCTAAAAAAACACATGTTCCTCACATTTCTGTGGCAGAAAGTTCTGGAATCTGAGAGGAGCTACAAATTTCCTTCCACCCAGCGTTCCCCCAAGTCTCCCGATAAAAATGATACCTCACCTGCGTGGGTAGGCCTAGCGCCGGCGACAGGAAACACCCCAAAGCGCAACGTGGACACATCCTAAATTTTGGGAGAAAACAGAGGTGTTTTTTGCGAAGTGCCTACCTGTAGATTTTGGCCTCTTGCTCAGCCGGCACCTAGGGAAACCTACCAAACCTGTGCATTTCTGAAAACTAGAGACCTAGGGGAATCCAAGGAGGGGTGACTTGCGGGGCTCGGACCAGGTTCTGTTACCCAGAATCCTTTGCAAACCTCAAAATTTGGCTAAAAAAACACATGTTCCTCACATTTCTGTGGCAGAAAGTTCTGGAATCTGAGAGGAGCTACAAATTTCCTTCCACCCAGCGTTCCCGCAAGTCTCCCGATAAAAATGATACCTCACTTGCGTGGGTAGGCCTAGCGCCGGCGACAGGAAACACCCCAAAGCGCAACGTGGACACATCCTAAATTTTTGAAAAAAACAGAGGTGTTTTTTGCGAAGTGCCTACCTGTAGATTTTGGCCTCTAGCTCAGCCGGCACCTAGGGAAACCTACCAAACCTGTGCATTTCTGAAAACTAGAGACCTAGGGGAATCCAAGGAGGGGTGACTTGCGGGGCTCGGACCAGGTTCTGTTACCCAGAATCCTTTGCAAACCTCAAAATTTGGCTAAAAAAACACATGTTCCTCACATTTCTGTGGCAGAAAGTTCTGGAATCTGAGAGGAGCTACAAATTTCCTTCCACCCAGCGTTCCCCCAAGTCTCCCGATAAAAATGATACCTCACTTGCGTTGGTAGGCCTAGCGCCGGCGACAGGAAACACCCCAAAGCGCAACGTGGACACATCCTAAATTTTGGAAAAAAACAGAGGTGTTTTTTGCGAAGTGCCTACCTGTAGATTTTGGCCTCTAGCTCAGCCGGCACCTAGGGAAACCTACCAAACCTGTGCATTTCTGAAAACTAGAGACCTAGGGGAATCCAAGGAGGGGTGACTTGCGGGGCTCGGACCAGGTTCTGTTACCCAGAATCCTTTGCAAACCTCAAAATTTGGCTAAAAAAACACATGTTCCTCACATTTTTGTGGCAGAAAGTTCTGGAATCTGAGAGGAGCTACAAATTTCCTTTCACCCAGCGTTCCCCCAAGTCTCCCGATAAAAATGATACCTCACTTGCGTGGGTAGGCCTAGCGCCGGCGACAGGAAACACCCCAAAGCGCAACGTGGACACATCCTACATTTTGGGAGAAAACAGAGGTGTTTTTTGCGAAGTGCCTACCTGTAGATTTTGGCCTCTAGCTCAGCCGGCACCTAGGGAAACCTACCAAACCTGTGCATTTCTGAAAACTAGAGACCTAGAGGAATCCAAGGAGGGGTGACTTGCGGGGCTCGGACCAGGTTCTGTTACCAAGAATCCTTTGCAAACCTCAAAATTTGGCTAAAAAAACACATGTTCCTCACATTTCTGTGGCAGAATGTTCTGGAATCTGAGAGGAGCTACAAATTTCCTTCCACCCAGCGTTCCCCCAAGTCTCCCGATAAAAATGATACCTCACTTGCGTGGGTAGGCCTAGCGCTGGCGACAGGAAACACCCCAAAGCGCAACGTGGACACATCCTAAATTTTGGAAAAAAACAGAGGTGTTTTTTGCAAAGTGCCTACCTGTAGATTTTGGCCTTTAGCTCAGCCGGCACCTAGTGAAACCTACCAAACCTGTGCATTTCTGAAAACTAGAGACCTAGGGGAATCCAAAGAGGGGTGACTTGCGGGGCTCGGACCAGGTTCTGTTACCCAGAATCCTTTGCAAACCTCAACATTTGGCTAAAAAAACACATGTTCCTCACATTTCTGTGGCAGAAAGTTCTGGAATCTGAGAGGAGCTACAAATTTCCTTCCACCCAGCGTTCCCCCAAGTCTCCCGATAAAAATGATACCTCACTTGCGTGGGTAGGCCTAGCGCCGGCGACAGGAAACACCCCAAAGCGCAACGTGGACACATCCTAAATTTTGGAAAAAAACAGAGGTGTTTTTTGCGAAGTGCCTACCTGTAGATTTTGGCCTCTAGCTCAGCCGGCACCTAGGGAATCCTACCAAACCTGTGCATTTCTGAAAACTAGAGACCTAGGGGAATCCAAGGAGGGGTGACTTGCGGGGCTCGGACCAGGTTCTGTTACCCAGAATCCTTTGCAAACCTCAAAATTTGGCTAAAAAAACACATGTTCCTCACATTTCTATGGCAGAAAGTTCTGGAATCTGAGAGGAGCTACAAATTTCCTTCCACCCAGCGTTCCCCCAAGTCTCCCGATAAAAATGATACCTCACTTGCGTGGGTAGGCCTAGCGCCGGCGACAGGAAACACCCCAAAGCGCAACGTGGACACATCCTAAATTTGGGGAGAAAACAGAGGTGTTTTTTGCGAAGTGCCTACCTGTAGATTTTGGCCTCTTGCTCAGCCGGCACCTAGGGAAACCTACCAAACCTGTGCATTTCTGAAAACTAGAGACCTAGGGGAATCCAAGGAGGGGTGACTTGCGGGGCTCGGACCAGGTTCTGTTACCCAGAATCCTTTGCAAACCTCAAAATTTGGCTAAAAAAACACATGTTCCTCACATTTCTGTGGCAGAAAGTTCTGGAATCTGAGAGAAGCTACAAATTTCCTTCCACCCAGCGTTCCCCCAAGTCTCCCGATAAAAATGATACCTCACTTGCGTGGGTAGGCCTAGCGCCGGCGACAGGAAACACCCCAAAGCGCAACGTGGACACATCCTAAATTTTGGGAGAAAACAGAGGTGTTTTTTGCGAAGTGCCTACCTGTAGATTTTGGCCTCTAGCTCAGCCGGCACCTAGGGAAACCTACCAAACCTGTGCATTTCTGAAAACTAGAGACCTAAGGGAAGCCAAGGAGGGGTGACTTGCGGGGCTCGGACCAGGTTCTGTTACCCAGAATCCTTTGCAAACCTCAAAATTTGGCTAAAAAAACACATGTTCCTCACATTTCTGTGGCAGAAAGTTCTGGAATCTGAGAGGAGCTACAAATTTCCTTCCACCCAGCGTTCCCCCAAGTCTCCCGATAAAAATGATACCTCACTTGCGTGGGTAGGCCTAGCGCCGGCGACAGGAAACACCCCAAAGCGCAACGTGGACACATCCTAATTTTGGGAGAAAACAGAGGTGTTTTTTGCGAAGTGCCTACCTGTAGATTTTGGCCTCTTGCTCAGCCGGCACCTAGGGAAACCTACCAAACCTGTGCATTTCTGAAAACTAGAGACCTAGGGGAATCAAGGAGGGGTGACTTGCGGGGCTCGGACCAGGTTCTGTTACCCAGAATCCTTTGCAAACCTCAAAATTTGGCTAAAAAAACACATGTTCCTCACATTTCTGTGGCAGAAAGTTCTGGAATCTGAGAGGAGCTACAAATTTCCTTCCACCCAGCGTTCCCCCATGTCTCCCGATAAAAATGATACCTCACTTGCGTGGGTAGGCCTAGCGCCGGCGACAGGAAACACCCCAAAGCGCAAAGTGGACACATCCTAAATTTTGGGAGAAAACAGAGGTGTTTTTTGCGAAGTGCCTACCTGTAGATTTTGGCCTCTTGCTCAGCCGGCACCTAGGGAAACCTACCAAACCTGTGCATTTCTGAAAACTAGAGACCTAGGGGAATCCAAGGAGGGGTGACGTGCGGGGCTCGGACCAGGTTCTGTTACCCAGAATCCTTTGCAAACCTCAAAATTTGGCTAAAAAAACACATTTTCCTCACATTTCTGTGGCAGAAAGTTCTGGAATCTGAGAGGAGCTACAAATTTCCTTCCACCCAGCGTTCCCCCAAGTCTCCCGATAAAAATGATACCTCACTTGCGTGGGTAGGCCTAGCGCCGGCGACAGGAAACACCCCAAAGCGCAACGTGGACACATCCTAAATTTTGGGAGAAAACAGAGGTGTTTTTTGCGAAGTGCCTACCTGTAGATTTTGGCCTCTAGCTCAGCCGGCACCTAGGGAAACCTACCAAACCTGTGCATTTCTGAAAACTAGAGACCTAGGGGAATCCAAGGAGGGGTGACTTGCGGGGCTCGGACCAGGTTCTGTTACCCAGAATCCTTTGCAAACCTCAAAATTTGGCTAAAAAAACACATGTTCCTCACACTTCTGTGGCAGACAGTTCTGGAATCTGAGAGGAGCTACAAATTTCCTTCCACCCAGCGTTCCCCCAAGTCTCCCGATAAAAATGATACTTCACTTGCGTGGGTAGGCCTAGCGCCGGCGACAGGAAACACCCCAAAGCGCAACGTGGACACATCCTAAATTTGGAAAAAAACGGAGGTGTTTTTTGCGAAGTGCCTACCTGTAGATTTGGCCTCTAGCTCAGCCGGCACCTAGGGAATCCTACCAAACCTGTGCATTTCTGAAAACTAGAGACCTAGGGGAATCCAAGGAGGGGTGACATGCGGGGCTCGGACCAGGTTCTGTTACCCAGAATCCTTTGCAAACCTCAAAATTTGGCTAAAAAAACACATGTTCCTCACATTTCTGTGGCAGAAAGTTCTGGAATCTGAGAGGAGCTACAAATTTCCTTCCACCCAGCGTTCCCCCAAGTCTCCCGATAAAAATGATACCTCACCTGCGTGGGTAGGCCTAGCGCCGGCGACAGGAAACACCCCAAAGCGCAACGTGGACACATCCTAAATTTTGGAAAAAAACAGAGGTGTTTTTTGCGAAGTGCCTACCTGTAGATTTTGGCCTCTAGCTCAGCCGGCACCTAGGGAATCCTACCAAACCTGTGCATTTCTGAAAACTAGAGACCTAGGGGAATCCAAGGAGGGGTGACTTGCGGGGCTCGGACCAGGTTCTGTTACCCAGAATCCTTTGCAA
This sequence comes from Pleurodeles waltl, assembly GCF_031143425.1. Taxonomy (NCBI): domain Eukaryota; kingdom Metazoa; phylum Chordata; class Amphibia; order Caudata; family Salamandridae; genus Pleurodeles; species Pleurodeles waltl. Next base: position 85,577 of record NW_027150100.1, on the reverse strand, counting down.
ACCTCAAAATTTGGCTAAAAAAACACATGTTCCTCACATTTCTGTGGCAGAAAGTTCTGGAATCTGAGAGGAGCTACAAATTTCCTTCCACCGAGCGTTCCCCCAAGTCTCCCGATAAAAATTATACCTCAGTTGCGTGGGTAGGCCTAGCGCCGGCGACAGGAAACACCCCAAAGCGCAACGTGGACACATCCTAAATTTTGGGAGAAAACAGAGGTGTTTTTTGCGAAGTGCCTACCTGTAGATTTTGGCCTCTTGCTCAGCCGGCACCTAGGGAAACCTACCAAACCTGTGCATTTCTGAAAACTAGAGACCTAGGGGAATCAAGGAGGGGTGACTTGCGGGGCTCGGACCAGGTTCTGTTACCCAGAATCCTTTGCAAACCTCAAAATTTGGCTAAAAAAACACATGTTCCTCACATTTCTGTGGCAGAAAGTTCTGGAATCTGAGAGGAGCTACAAATTTCCTTCCACCCAGCGTTCCCCCAAGTCTCCCGATAAAAATTATACCTCACTTGCGTGGGTAGGCCTAGCGCCGGCGACAGGAAACACCCCAAAGCGCAACGTGGACACATCCTAAATTTTGGGAGAAAACAGAGGTGTTTTTTGCGAAGTGCCTACCTGTAGATTTTGGCCTCTAGCTCAGCCGGCACCTAGGGAAACCTACCAAACCTGTGCATTTCTGAAAACTAGAGACCTAGGAGAATCCAAGGAGGGGTGACTTGCGGGGCTCGGACCAGGTTCTGTTACCCAGAATCCTTTGCAAACCTCAAAATTTGGCTAAAAAAACACATGTTCCTCACATTTCTGTGGCAGAAAGTTCTGGAATCTGAGAGGAGCTACAAATTTCCTTCCACCCAGTGTTCCCCCAAGTCTCCCGATAAAAATGATACCTCACTTGCATGGGTAGCCTAGCGCCGACGACAGGAAACACCCCAAAGCGCAACGTGGACACATCCTAAATTTTGGAAAAAAACAGAGGTGTTTTTGCGAAGTGCCTACCTGTAGATTTTGACCTCTAGCTCAGCCGGCACCTAGGGAATCCTACCAACCTGTGCATTTCTGAAAACTAGAGACCTAGGAGAATCCAAGGAGGGGTGACTTGCGGGGCTCGGACCAGGTTCTGTTACCCAGAATCCTTTGCAAACCTCAAAATTTGGCTAAAAAAACACATGTTCCTCACATTTCTGTGGCAGAAAGTTCTGGAATCTGAGAGGAGCTACAAATTTCCTTCCACCCAGCGTTCCCCCAAGTCTCCCGATAAAAATGATACCTCACCTGCGTGGGTAGGCCTAGCGCCGGCGACAGGAAACACCCCAAAGCGCAACGTGGACACATCCTAAATTTTGGGAGAAAACAGAGGTGTTTTTTGCGAAGTGCCTACCTGTAGATTTTGGCCTCTTGCTCAGCCGGCACCTAGGGAAACCTACCAAACCTGTGCATTTCTGAAAACTAGAGACCTCGGGGAATCCAAGGAGGGGTGACTTGCGGGGCTCGGACCAGGTTCTGTTACCCAGAATCCTTTGCAAACCTCAAAATTTGGCTAAAAAAACACATGTTCCTCACATTTCTGTGGCAGAAAGTTCTGGAATCTGAGAGGAGCTACAAATTTCCTTCCACCCAGCGTTCCCCCAAGTCTCCCGATAAAAATGATACCTCACTTGCGTGGGTAGGCCTAGCGCCGGCGACAGGAAACACCCCAAAGCGCAACGTGGACACATCCTAAATTTTGGGAGAAAACAGAGGTGTTTTTTTGCGAAGTGCCTACCTGTAGATTTTGGCCTCTTGCTCAGCCGGCACCTAGGGAAACCTACCAAACCTGTGCATTTCTGAAATCTAGAGACCTAGGGGAATCCAAGGAGGGGTGACTTGCGGGGCTCGGACCAGGTTCTGTTACCCAGAATCCTTTGCAAACCTCAAAATTTGGATAAAAAAACACATGATCCTCACGTTTCTGTGGCAGAAAGTTCTGGAATCTGAGAGGAGCTACGAATTTCCTTCCACCCAGCGTTCCCCCAAGTCTCCCGATAAAAATGATACCTCACTTGCGTGGGTAGGCCTAGCGCCGGCGACAGGAAACACCCCAAAGCGCAACGTGGACACATCCTAAATTTTGGGAGAAAACAGAGGTGTTTTTTGCGAAGTGCCTACCTGTAGATTTTGGCCTCTAGCTCAGCCGGCACCTAGGGAAACCTACCAAACCTGTGCATTTCTGAAAACTAGAGACCTAGGGGAATCCAAGGAGGGGTGACTTGCGGGGCTCGGACCAGGTTCTGTTACCCAGAATCCTTTGCAAACCTCAAAATTTGGCTAAAAAAACACATGTTCCTCACATTTTTGTGGCAGAAAGTTCTGGAATCTGAGAGGAGCTACAAATTTCCTTTCACCCAGCGTTCCCCCAAGTCTCCCGATAAAAATGATACCTCACTTGCGTGGGTAGCCTAGCGCCGGCGACAGGAAACACCCCAAAGCGCAACGTGGACACATCCTAAATTTTGGGAGAAAACAGAGGTGTTTTTTGCGAAGTGCCTACCTGTAGATTTTGGCCTCTAGCTCAGCCGGCACCTAGGGAAACCTACCAAACCTGTGCATTTCTGAAAACTAGAGACCTAGTGGAATCCAAGGAGGGGTGACTTGCGGGGCTCGGACCAGGTTCTGTTACCAAGAATCCTTTGCAAACCTCAAAATTTTGCTAAAAAAACACATGTTCCTCACATTTCTGTGGCAGAAAGTTCTGGAATCTGAGAGGAGCTACAAATTCCTTCCACCCAGCGTTCCCCCAAGTCTCCCGATAAAAATGATACCTCACTTGCGTGGGTAGGCCTAGCGCCGGCGACAGGAAACACCCCAAAGCGCAACGTGGACACATCCTAAATTTTGGAAAAAAACAGAGGTGTTTTTTGCGAAGTGCCTACCTGTAGATTTTGGCCTCTAGCTCAGCCGGCACCTAGGGAATCCTACCAAACCTGTGCATTTCTGAAAACTAGAGACCTAGGGGAATCCAAGGAGGGGTGACTTGCGGGCTCGGACCAGGTTCTGTTACCCAGAATCCTTTGCAAACCTCAAAATTTGGCTAAAAAAACACATGTTCCTCACATTTCTGTGGCAGAAAGTTCTGGAATCTGAGAGGAGCTACAAATTTCCTTCCACCCAGCGTTCCCCCAAGTCTCCCGATAAAAATGATACCTCACTTGCGTGGGTAGGCCTAGCGCCGGCGACAGGAAACACCCCAAAGCGCAACGTGGACACATCCTAAATTTGGGGAGAAAACAGAGGTGTTTTTTGCGAAGTGCCTACCTGTAGATTTTGGCCTCTTGCTCAGCCGGCACCTAGGGAAACCTACCAAACCTGTGCATTTCTGAAAACTAGAGACCTAGGGGAATCCAAGGAGGGGTGACTTGCGGGGCTCGGACCAGGTTCTGTTACCCAGAATCCTTTGCAAACCTCAAAATTTGGCTAAAAAAACACATGTTCCTCACATTTCTGTGGCAGAAAGTTCTGGAATCTGAGAGGAGCTACAAATTTCCTTCCACCCAGCGTTCCCCCAAGTCTCCCGATAAAAATGATACCTCACTTGCGTGGGTAGGCCTAGCGCCGGCGACAGGAAACACCCCAAAGCGCAACGTGGACACATCCTAAATTTTGGGAGAAAACAGAGGTGTTTTTTGCGAAGTGCCTACCTGTAGATTTTGGCCTCTAGCTCAGCCGGCACCTAGGGAAACCTACCAAACCTGTGCATTTCTGAAAACTAGAGACCTAGGGGAATCCAAGGAGGGGTGACTTGCGGGGCTCGGACCAGGTTCTGTTACCCAGAATCCTTTGCAAACCTCAAAATTTGGCTAAAAAAACACATGTTCCTCACATTTCTGTGGCAGAAAGTTCTGGAATCTGAGAGGAGCTACAAATTTCCTTCCACCCAGCGTTCCCCCAAGTCTCCCGATAAAAATGATACCTCACTTGCGTGGGTAGGCCTAGCGCCGGCGACAGGAAACACCCCAAAGCGCAACGTGGACACATCCTAAATTTTGGAAAAAAACAGAGGTGTTTTTTGCGAAGTGCCTACCTGTAGATTTTGGCCTCTAGCTCAGCCGGCACCTAGGGAAACCTACCAAACCTGTGCATTTCTGAAAAAACTAGAGACCTAGGGGAATCCAAGGAGGGGTGACTTGCGGGGCTCGGCCCAGGTTCTGTTACCCAGAATCCTTTGCAAACCTCAAAATTTGGCTAAAAAAACACATGTTCCTCACATTTCTGTGGCAGAAAGTTCTGGAATCTGAGAGGAGCTACAAATTTCCTTCCACCCAGCGTTCCCCCAAGTCTCCCGATAAAAATGATACCTCACTTGCGTTGGTAGGCCTAGCGCCGGCGACAGGAAACACCCCAAAGCGCAACGTGGACACATCCTAAATTTTGGAAAAAAACAGAGGTGTTTTTTGCGAAGTGCCTACCTGTAGATTTGGCCTCTAGCTCAGCCGGCACCTAGGGAAACCTACCAAACCTGTGCATTTCTGAAAACTAGAGACCTAGGGGAATCCAAGGAGGGGTGACTTGCGGGGCTCGGACCAGGTTCTGTTACCAGAATCCTTTGCAAACCTCAAACTTTGGCTAAAAAAACACACGTTCCTCACATTTTTGTGGCAGAAAGTTCTGGAATCTGAGAGGAGCTACAAATTTCCTTTCACCCAGCGTTCCCCCAAGTCTCCCGATAAAAATGATACCTCACTTGCGTGGGTAGGCTAGCGCCGGCGACAGGAAACACCCCAAAGCGCAACGTGGACACATCCTAAATTTTGGGAGAAAACAGAGGTGTTTTTTGCGAAGTGCCTACCTGTAGATTTTGGCCTCTAGCTCAGCCGGCACCTAGGGAAACCTACCAAACCTGTGCATTTCTGAAAACTAGAGACCTAGAGGAATCCAAGGAGGGGGTGACTTGCGGGGCTCGGACCAAGTTCTGTTACCAAGAATCCTTTGCAAACCTCAAAATTTGGCTAAAAAACACATGTTCCTCACATTTCTGTGGCAGAATGTTCTGGAATCTGAGAGGAGCTACAAATTTACTTCCACCCCAGCGTTCCCCCAAGTCTCCCGATAAAATGATACCTCACTTGCGTGGGTAGGCCTAGCGCTGGCGACAGGAAAACACCCCAAAGCGCAACGTGGACACATCCTAAATTTTGGAAAAAAACAGAGGTGTTTTTTGCAAAGTGCCCTACCTGTAGATTTTGGCCTTTAGCTCAGCCGGCACCTAGTGAAACCTACCAAACCTGTGCATTTCTGAAAACTAGAGACCTAGGGGAATCCAAAGAGGGGTGACTTGCGGGGCTCGGACCAGGTTCTGTTACCCAGAATCCTTTGCAAACCTCAACATTTGGCTAAAAAAACACATGTTCCTCACATTTCTGTGGCAGAAAGTTCTGGAATCTGAGAGGAGCTACAAATTTCCTTCCACCCAGCGTTCCCCCAAGTCTCCCGATAAAAATGATACCTCACTTGCGTGGGTAGGCCTAGCGCCGGCGACAGGAAACACCCCAAAGCGCAACGTGGACACATCCTAAATTTTGGAAAAAAACAGAGGTGTTTTTTGCGAAGTGCCTACCTGTAGATTTTGGCCTCTAGCTCAGCCGGCACCTAGGGAATCCTACCAAACCTGTGCATTTCTGAAAACTAGAGACCTAGGGGAATCCAAGGAGGGGTGACTTGCGGGGCTCGGACCAGGTTCTGTTACCCAGAATCCTTTGCAAACCTCAAAATTTGGCTAAAAAAACACATGTTCCTCACATTTCTGTGGCAGAAAGTTCTGGAATCTGAGAGGAGCTACAAATTTCCTTCCACCCAGCGTTCCCCCAAGTCTCCCCGATAAAAATGATACCTCACTTGCGCGGTAGGCCTAGCGCCGGCGACAGGAAACACCCAAAGCGCAACGTGGACACATCCTAAATTTGGGGAGAAAACAGAGGTGTTTTTTGCGAAGTGCCTACCTGTAGATTTTGGCCTCTTGCTCAGCCGGCACCTAGGGAAACCTACCAAACCTGTGCATTTCTGAAAACTAGAGACCTAGGGGAATCCAAGGAGGGGTGACTTGCGGGGCTCGGACCAGGTTCTGTTACCCAGAATCCTTTGCAAACCTCAAAATTTGGCTAAAAAAACACATGTTCCTCACATTTCTGTGGCAGAAAGTTCTGGAATCTGAGAGGAGCTACAAATTTCCTTCCACCCAGCGTTCCCCCAAGTCTCCCGATAAAAATGATACCTCACTTGCGTGGGTAGGCCTAGCGCCGGCGACAGGAAACACCCCAAAGCGCAACGTGGACACATCCTAAATTTTGGGAGAAAACAGAGGTGTTTTTTGCGAAGTGCCTACCTGTAGATTTTGGCCTCTAGCTCAGCCGGCACCTAGGGAAACCTACCAAACCTGTGCATTTCTGAAAACTAGAGACCTAGGGAATCCAAGGAGGGGTGACTTGCGGGGCTCGGACCAGGTTCTGTTACCCAGAATCCTTTGCAAACCTCAAAATTTGGCTAAAAAAAACACATGTTCCTCACATTTCTGTGGCAGAAAGTTCTGGAATCTGAGAGGAGCTACAAATTTCCTTCCACCCAGCGTTCCCCCAAGTCTCCCGATAAAAATGATACCTCACTTGCGTGGGTAGGCCTAGCGCCGGCGACAGGAAACACCCCAAAGCGCAACGTGGACACATCCTAAATTTGGGGAGAAAACAGAGGTGTTTTTTGCGAAGTGCCTACCTGTAGATTTTGGCCTCTTGCTCAGCCGGCACCTAGGGAAACCTACCAAACCTGTGCATTTCTGAAAACTAGAGACCTAGGGGAATCCAAGGAGGGGTGACTTGCGGGGCTCGGACCAGGTTCTGTTACCCAGAATCCTTTGCAAACCTCAAAATTTGGCTAAAAAAACACATGTTCCTCACATTTCTGTGGCAGAAAGTTCTGGAATCTGAGAGGAGCTACAAATTTCCTTTCACCCAGCGTTCCCCCAAGTCTCCCGATAAAAATGATACCTCACTTGCGTGGGTAGGCCTAGCGCCGGCGACAGGAAACACCCCAAAGCGCAACGTGGACACATCCTAAATTTTGGGAGAAAACAGAGGTGTTTTTTGCGAAGTGCCTACCTGTAGATTTTGGCCTCTAGCTCAGCCGGCACCTAGGGAAACCTACCAAACCTGTGCATTTCTGAAAACTAGAGACCTAGGGGAATCCAAGGAGGGGTGACTTGCGGGGCTCGGACAGGTTCTGTTACCAAGAATCCTTTGCAAACCTCAAAATTTGGCTAAAAAAACACATGTTCCTCACATTTCTGTGGCAGAATGTTCTGGAATCTGAGAGGAGCTACAAATTTCCTTCCACCCAGCGTTCCCCCAAGTCTCCCGATAGAAATGATACCTCACTTGTGTGGGTAGGCCTAGCGCTGGCGACAGGAAACACCCCAAAGCGCAACGTGGACACATCCTAAATTTTGGAAAAAAACAGAGGTGTTTTTTGCAAAGTGCCCTACCTGTAGATTTTGGCCTTTAGCTCAGCCGGCACCTAGTGAAACCTACCAACCTGTGCATTTCTGAAAACTAGAGACCTAGGGGAATCCAAAGAGGGGTGACTTGCGGGGCTCGGACCAGGTTCTGTTACCCAGAATCCTTTGCAAACCTCAACATTTGGCTAAAAAAACACATGTTCCTCACATTTCTGTGGCAGAAAGTTCTGGAATCTGAGAGGAGCTACAAATTTCCTTCCACCCAGCGTTCCCCCAAGTCTCCCGATAAAAATGATACCTCACTTGCGTGGGTAGGCCTAGCGCCGGCGACAGGAAACACCCCAAAGCGCAACGTGGACACATCCTAAATTTTGGAAAAAAACAGAGGTGTTTTTTGCGAAGTGCCTACCTGTAGATTTTGGCCTCTAGCTCAGCCGGCACCTAGGGAATCCTACCAAACCTGTGCATTTCTGAAAACTAGAGACCTAGGGGAATCCAAGGAGGGGTGACTTGCGGGGCTCGGGACCAGGTTCTGTTACCCAGAATCCTTTGCAAACCTCAAAATTTGGCTAAAAAAACACATGTTCCTCACATTTCTGTGGCAGAAAGTTCTGGAATCTGAGAGGAGCTACAAATTTCCTTCCACCCAGCGTTCCCCCAAGTCTCCCGATAAAAATGATACCTCACTTGCGTGGGTAGGCCTAGCGCCGGCGACAGGAAACACCCCAAAGCGCAACGTGGACACATCCTAAATTTGGGGAGAAAACAGAGGTGTTTTTGCGAAGTGCCTACCTGTAGATTTTGGCCTCTTGCTCAGCCGGCACCTAGGGAAACCTACCAAACCTGTGCATTTCTGAAAACTAGAGACCTAGGGGAATCCAAGGAGGGGGTGACTTGCGGGGCTCGGACCAGGTTCTGTTACCCAGAATCCTTTGCAAACCTCAAAATTTGGCTAAAAAAAACACATGTTCCTCACATTTCTGTGGCAGAAAGTTCTGGAATCTGAGAGGAGCTACAAATTTCCTTCCACCCAGCGTTCCCCAAGTCTCCCGATAAAAATGATACCTCACTTGCGTGGGTAGGCCTAGCGCCGGCGACAGGAAACACCCCAAAGCGCAACGTGGACACATCCTAAATTTTGGGAGAAAACAGAGGTGTTTTTTGCGAAGTGCCTACCTGTAGATTTTGGCCTCTAGCTCAGCCGGCACCTAGGGAAACCTACCAAACCTGTGCATTTCTGAAAACTAGAGACCTAGGGGAATCCAAGGAGGGGTGACTTGCGGGGCTCGGACCAGGTTCTGTTACCCAGAATCCTTTGCAAACCTCAAAATTTGGCTAAAAAAACACATGTTCCTCAAATTTCTGTGGCAGAAAGTTCTGGAATCTGAGAGGAGCTACAAATTTCCTTCCACCCAGCGTTCCCCCAAGTCTCCCGATAAAAATGATACCTCACTTGCGTGGGTAGGCCTAGCGCCGGCGACAGGAAACACCCCAAAGCGCAACGTGGACACATCCTAAATTTGGGGAGAAAACAGAGGTGTTTTTTGCGAAGTGCCTACCTGTAGATTTTGGCCTCTTGCTCAGCCGGCACCTAGGGAAACCTACCAAACCTGTGCATTTCTGAAAACTAGAGACCTAGGGGAATCCAAGGAGGGGTGACTTGCGGGGCTCGGACCAGGTTCTGTTACCCAGAATCCTTTGCAAACCTCAAAATTTGGCTAAAAAAACACATGTTCCTCACATTTCTGTGGCAGAAAGTTCTGGAATCTGAGAGGAGCTACAAATTTCCTTCCACCCAGCGTTCCCCCAAGTCTCCCGATAAAAATGATACCTCACTTGCGTGGGTAGGCCTAGCGCCGGCGACAGAAAACACCCCAAAGCGCAACGTGGACACATCCTAAATTTTGGGAGAAAACAGAGGTGTTTTTTGCGAAGTGCCTACCTGTAGATTTTGGCCTCTAGCTCAGCCGGCACCTAGGGAAACCTACCAAACCTGTGCATTTCTGAAAACTAGAGACCTAGGGGAATCCAAGGAGGGGTGACTTGCGGGGCTCGGACCAGGTTCTGTTACCCAGAATCCTTTGCAAACCTCAAAATTTGGCTAAAAAAACACATGTTCCTCACATTTCTGTGGCAGAAAGTTCTGGAATCTGAGAGGAGCTACAAATTTCCTTCCACCCAGCGTTCCCCCAAGTCTCCCGATAAAAATGATACCTCACCTGCGTGGGTAGGCCTAGCGCCGGCGACAGGAAACACCCCAAAGCGCAACGTGGACACATCCTAAATTTTGGAAAAAAACAGAGGTGTTTTTTGCGAAGTGCCTACCTGTAGATTTTGGCCTCTAGCTCAGCCGGCACCTAGGGAATCCTACCAAACCTGTGCATTTCTGAAAACTAGAGACCTAGGGGAATCCAAGGAGGGGTGACTTGCGGGGCTCGGACCAGGTTCTGTTACCCAGAATCCTTTGCAAACCTCAAAATTTGGCTAAAAAAACACATGTTCCTCACATTTCTGTGGCAGAAAGTTCTGGAATCTGAGAGGAGCTACAAATTTCCTTCCACCCAGCGTTCCCCCAAGTCTCCCGATAAAAATGATACCTCACCTGCGTGGGTAGGCCTAGCGCCGGCGACAGGAAACACCCCAAAGCGCAACGTGGACACATCCTAAATTTTGGGAGAAAAACAGAGGTGTTTTTTGCGAAGTGCCTACCTGTAGATTTGGCCTCTAGCTCAGCCGGCACCTAGGGAAACCTACCAAACCTGTGCATTTCTGAAAACTAGAGACCTAGGGTAATCCAAGGAGGGGTGACTTGCGGGGCTCGGACCAGGTTCTGTTACCCAGAATCCTTTGCAAACCTCAAAATTTGGCTAAAAAAACACATGTTCCTCACATTTCTGTGGCAGAAAGTTCTGGAATCTGAGAGGAGCTACAAATTTCCTTCCACCCAGCGTTCCCCCAAGTCTCCCGATAAAAATGATACCTCACTTGCGTGGGTAGGCCTAGCGCCGGCGACAGGAAACACCCCAAAGCGCAACGTGGACACATCCTAAATTTTGGAAAAAAACAGAGGTGTTTTTTGCGAAGTGCCTACCTGTAGATTTTGGCCTCTAGCTCAGCCGGCACCTAGGGAATCCTACCAAACCTGTGCATTTCTGAAAACTAGAGACCTAGGGGAATCCAAGGAGGGGTGACTTGCGGGGCTCGGACCAGGTTCTGTTACCCAGAATCCTTTGCAAACCTCAAAATTTGGCTAAAAAAACACATGTTCCTCACATTTCTGTGGCAGAAAGTTCTGGAATCTGAGAGGAGCTACAAATTTCCTTCCACCCAGCGTTCCCCCAAGTCTCCCGATAAAAATGATACCTCACCTGCGTGGGTAGGCCTAGCGCCGGCGACAGGAAACACCCCAAAGCGCAACGTGGACACATCCTAAATTTTGGGAGAAAACAGAGGTGTTTTTTGCGAAGTGCCTACCTGTAGATTTTGGCCTCTTGCTCAGCCGGCACCTAGGGAAACCTACCAAACCTGTGCATTTCTGAAAACTAGAGACCTAGGGGAATCCAAGGAGGGGTGACTTGCGGGGCTCGGACCAGGTTCTGTTACCCAGAATCCTTTGCAAACCTCAAAATTTGGCTAAAAAAACACATGTTCCTCACATTTCTGTGGCAGAAAGTTCTGGAATCTGAGAGGAGCTACAAATTTCCTTCCACCCAGCGTTCCCCCATGTCTCCCGATAAAAATGATACCTCACTTGCGTGGGTAGGCCTAGCGCCGGCGACAGGAAACACCCCAAAGCGCAACGTGGACACATCCTAAATTTTGGGAGAAAACAGAGGTGTTTTTTGCGAAGTGCCTACCTGTAGATTTTGGCCTCTTGCTCAGCCGGCACCTAGGGAAACCTACCAAACCTGTGCATTTCTGAAAACTAGAGACCTAGGGGAATCCAAGGAGGGGTGACTTGCGGGGCTCGGACCAGGTTCTGTTACCCAGAATCCTTTGCAAACCTCAAAATTTGGCTAAAAAAACACATGTTCCTCACATTTCTGTGGCAGAAAGTTCTGGAATCTGAGAGGAGCTACAAATTTCCTTCCACCCAGCGTTCCCCCAAGTCTCCCGATAAAAATGATACCTCACTTGCGTGGGTAGGCCTAGCGCCGGCGACAGGAAACACCCCAAAGCGCAACGTGGACACATCCTAAATTTTGGGAGAAAACAGAGGTGTTTTTTGCGAAGTGCCTACCTGTAGATTTTGGCCTCTAGCTCAGCCGGCACCTAGGGAAACCTACCAAACCTGTGCATTTCTGAAAACTAGAGACCTAGGGGAATCCAAGGAGGGGTGACTTGCGGGGCTCGGACCAGGTTCTGTTACCCAGAATCCTTTGCAAACCTCAAAATTTGGCTAAAAAAACACATGTTCCTCACACTTCTGTGGCAGACAGTTCTGGAATCTGAGAGGAGCTACAAATTTCCTTCCACCCAGCGTTCCCCCAAGTCTCCCGATAAAAATGATACTTCACTTGCGTGGGTAGGCCTAGCGCCGGCGACAGGAAACACCCCAAAGCGCAACGTGGACACATCCTAAATTTTGGAAAAAAACAGAGGTGTTTTTTGCGAAGTGCCTACCTGTAGATTTTGGCCTCTAGCTCAGCCGGCACCTAGGGAATCCTACCAAACCTGTGCATTTCTGAAAACTAGAGACCTAGGGGAATCCAAGGAGGGGTGACATGCGGGGCTCGGACCAGGTTCTGTTACCCAGAATCCTTTGCAAACCTCAAAATTTGGCTAAAAAAACACATGTTCCTCACATTTCTGTGGCAGAAAGTTCTGGAATCTGAGAGGAGCTACAAATTTCCTTCCACCCAGCGTTCCCCCAAGTCTCCCGATAAAAATGATACCTCACTTGCGTGGGTAGGCCTAGCGCCGGCGACAGGAAACACCCCAAAGCGCAACGTGGACACATCCTAAATTTTGGAAAAAAACAGAGGTGTTTTTTGCGAAGTGCCTACCTGTAGATTTTGGCCTCTAGCTCAGCCGGCACCTAGGGAAACCTACCAAACCTGTGCATTTCTGAAAACTAGAGACCTAGGGGAATCCAAGGAGGGGTGACTTGCGGGGCTCGGACCAGGTTCTGTTACCCAGAATCCTTTGCAAACCTCAAAATTTGGCTAAAAAAACACATGTTCCTCACATTTCTGTGGCAGAAAGTTCTGGAATCTGAGAGGAGCTACAAATTTCCTTCCACCCAGCGTTCCCCCAAGTCTCCCGATAAAAATGATACCTCACTTGCGTGGGTAGGCCTAGCGCCGGCGACAGGAAACACCCCAAAGCGCAACGTGGACACATCCTAAATTTTGGAAAAAAACAGAGGTGTTTTTTGCGAAGTGCCTACCTGTAGATTTTGGCCTCTAGCTCAGCCGGCACCTAGGGAATCCTACCAAACCTGTGCATTTCTGAAAACTAGAGACCTAGGGGAATCCAAGGAGGGGTGACTTGCGAGGCTCGGACCAGGTTCTGTTACCCAGAATCCTTTGCAAACCTCAAAATTTGGCTAAAAAAACACATGTTCCTCACATTTCTGTGGCAGAAAGTTCTGGAATCTGAGAGGAGCTAAAAATTTCCTTCCACCCAGCGTTCCCCCAAGTCTCCCGATAAAAATAATACCTCACCTGCGTGGGTAGGCCTAGCGCCGGCGACAGGAAACACCCCAAAGCGCAACGTGGACACATCCTAAATTTTGGGAGAAAACAGAGGTGTTTTTTGCGAAGTGCCTACCTGTAGATTTTGGCCTCTTGCTCAGCCGGCACCTAGGGAAACCTACCAAACCTGTGCATTTCTGAAAACTAGAGACCTAGGGGAATCCAAGGAGGGGTGACTTGCGGGGCTCGGACCAGGTTCTGTTACCCAGAATCCTTTGCAAACCTCAAAATTTGGCTAAAAAAACACATGTTCCTCACATTTCTGTGGCAGAAAGTTCTGGAATCTGAGAGGAGCTACAAATTTCCTTCCACCCAGCGTTCCCCCATGTCTCCCGATAAAAATGATACCTCACTTGCGTGGGTAGGCCTAGCGCCGGCGACAGGAAACACCCCAAAGCGCAACGTGGACACATCCTAAATTTTGGGAGAAAACAGAGGTGTTTTTTGCGAAGTGCCTACCTGTAGATTTTGGCCTCTTGCTCAGCCGGCACCTAGGGAAACCTACCAAACCTGTGCATTTCTGAAAACTAGAGACCTAGGGGAATCCAAGGAGGGGTGACTTGCGGGGCTCGGACCAGGTTCTGTTACCCAGAATCCTTTGCAAACCTCAAAATTTGGCTAAAAAAACACATGTTCCTCACATTTCTGTGGCAGAAAGTTCTGGAATCAGAGAGGAGCTACAAATTTCCTTCCACCCAGCGTTCCCCCAAGTCTCCCGATAAAAATGATACCTCACTTGCGTGGGTAGGCCTAGCGCCGGCGACAGGAAACACCCCAAAGCGCAACGTGGACACATCCTAAATTTTGGGAGAAAACAGAGGTGTTTTTTGCGAAGTGCCTACCTGTAGATTTTGGCCTCTAGCTCAGCCGGCACCTAGGGAAACCTACCAAACCTGTGCATTTCTGAAAACTAGAGACCTAGGGGAATCCAAGGAGGGGTGACTTGCGGGGCTCGGACCAGGTTCTGTTACCCAGAATCCTTTGCAAACCTCAAAATTTGGCTAAAAAAACACATGTTCCTCACACTTCTGTGGCAGACAGTTCTGGAATCTGAGAGGAGCTACAAATTTCCTTCCACCCAGCGTTCCCCCAAGTCTCCCGATAAAAATGATACTTCACTTGCGTGGGTAGGCCTAGCGCCGGCGACAGGAAACACCCCAAAGCGCAACGTGGACACATCCTAAATTTTGGAAAAAAACAGAGGTGTTTTTTGCGAAGTGCCTACCTGTAGATTTTGGCCTCTAGCTCAGCCGGCACCTAGGGAATCCTACCAAACCTGTGCATTTCTGAAAACTAGAGACCTAGGGGAATCCAAGGAGGGGTGACATGCGGGGCTCGGACCAGGTTCTGTTACCCAGAATCCTTTGCAAACCTCAAAATTTGGCTAAAAAAACACATGTTCCTCACATTTCTGTGGCAGAAAGTTCTGGAATCTGAGAGGAGCTACAAATTTCCTTCCACCCAGCGTTCCCCCAAGTCTCCCGATAAAAATGATACCTCACCTGCGTGGGTAGGCCTAGCGCCGGCGACAGGAAACACCCCAAAGCGCAACGTGGACACATCCTAAATTTTGGAAAAAAACAGAGGTGTTTGTTGCGAAGTGCCTACCTGTAGATTTTGGCCTCTAGCTCAGCCGGCACCTAGGGAATCCTACCAAACCTGTGCATTTCTGAAAACTAGAGACCTAGGGGAATCCAAGGAGGGGTGACTTGCGGGGCTCGGACCAGGTTCTGTTACCCAGAATCCTTTGCAAACCTCCAAATTTGGCTAAAAAAACACATGTTCCTCACATTTCTGTGGCAGAAAGTTCTGGAATCTGAGAGGAGCTACAAATTTCCTTCCACCGAGCGTTCCCCCAAGTCTCCCGATAAAAATGATACCTCACTTGCGTGGGTAGGCCTAGCGCCGGCGACAGGAAACACCCCAAAGCGCAACGTGGACACATCCTAAATTTTGGGAGAAAACAGAGGTGTTTTTTGCGAAGTGCCTACCTGTAGATTTTGGCCTCTTGCTCAGCCGGCACCTAGGGAAACCTACCAAACCTGTGCATTTCTGAAAACTAGAGACCTAGGGGAATCCAAGGAGGGGTGACTTGCGGGGCTCGGACCAGGTTCTGTTACCCAGAATCCTTTGCAAACCTCAAAATTTGGCTAAAAAAACACATGTTCCTCACATTTCTGTGGCAGAAAGTTCTGGAATCTGAGAGGAGCTACAAATTTCCTTCCACCCAGCGTTCCCCCAAGTCTCCCGATAAAAATGATACCTCACTTGCGTGGGTAGGCCTAGCGCCGGCGACAGGAAACACCCCAAAGCGCAACGTGGACACATCCTAAATTTTGGGAGAAAACAGAGGTGTTTTTTGCGAAGTGCCTACCTGTAGATTTTGGCCTCTAGCTCAGCCGGCACCTAGGGAAACCTACCAAACCTGTGCATTTCTGAAAACTAGAGACCTAGGAGAATCCAAGGAGGGGTGACTTGCGGGGCTCGGACCAGGTTCTGTTACCCAGAATCCTTTGCAAACCTCAAAATTTGGCTAAAAAAACACATGTTCCTCACATTTCTGTGGCAGAAAGTTCTGGAATCTGAGAGGAGCTACAAATTTCCTTCCACCCAGCGTTCCCCCAAGTCTCCCGATAAAAATGATACCTCACCTGCGTGGGTAGGCCTAGCGCCGGCGACAGGAAACACCCCAAAGCGCAACGTGGACACATCCTAAATTTGGGGAGAAAACAGAGGTGTTTTTTGCGAAGTGCCTACCTGTAGATTTTGGCCTCTTGCTCAGCCGGCACCTAGGGAAACCTACCAAACCTGTGCATTTCTGAAAACTAGAGACCTAGGGGAATCCAAGGAGGGGTGACTTGCGGGGCTCGGACCAGGTTCTGTTACCCAGAATCCTTTGCAAACCTCAAAATTTGTCTAAAAAAACACATGTTCCTCACATTTCTGTGGCAGAAAGTTCTGGAATCTGAGAGGAGCTACAAATTTCCTTCCACCCAGCGTTCCCCCAAGTCTCCCGATAAAAATGATACCTCACTTGCGTGGGTAGGCCTAGCGCCGGCGACAGGAAACACCCCAAAGCGCAACGTGGACACATCCTAAATTTTTGAAAAAAACAGAGGTGTTTTTTGCGAAGTGCCTACCTGTAGATTTTGGCCTCTAGCTCAGCCGGCACCTAGGGAAACCTACCAAACCTGTGCATTTCTGAAAACTAGAGACCTAGGGGAATCCAAGGAGGGGTGACTTGCGGGGCTCGGACCAGGTTCTGTTACCCAGAATCCTTTGCAAACCTCAAAATTTGGCTAAAAAAACACATGTTCCTCACATTTCTGTGGCAGAAAGTTCTGGAATCTGAGAGGAGCTACAAATTTCCTTCCACCCAGCGTTCCCCCAAGTCTCCCGATAAAAATGATACCTCACCTGCGTGGGTAGGCCTAGCGCCGGCGACAGGAAACACCCCAAAGCGCAACGTGGACACATCCTAAATTTTGGGAGAAAACAGAGGTGTTTTTTGCGAAGTGCCTACCTGTAGATTTTGGCCTCTTGCTCAGCCGGCACCTAGGGAAACCTACCAAACCTGTGCATTTCTGAAAACTAGAGACCTAGGGGAATCCAAGGAGGGGTGACTTGCGGGGCTCGGACCAGGTTCTGTTACCCAGAATCCTTTGCAAACCTCAAAATTTGGCTAAAAAAACACATGTTCCTCACATTTTTGTGGCAGAAAGTTCTGGAATCTGAGAGGAGCTACAAATTTCCTTTCACCCAGCGTTCCCCCAAGTCTCCCGATAAAAATGATACCTCACTTGCGTGGGTAGGCCTAGCGCCGGCGACAGGAAACACCCCAAAGCGCAACGTGGACACATCCTACATTTTGGGAGAAAACAGAGGTGTTTTTTGCGAAGTGCCTACCTGTAGATTTTGGCCTCTAGCTCAGCCGGCACCTAGGGAAACCTACCAAACCTGTGCATTTCTGAAAACTAGAGACCTAGAGGAATCCAAGGAGGGGTGACTTGCGGGGCTCGGACCAGGTTCTGTTACCAAGAATCCTTTGCAAACCTCAAAATTTGGCTAAAAAAACACATGTTCCTCACATTTCTGTGGCAGAATGTTCTGGAATCTGAGAGGAGCTACAAATTTCCTTCCACCCAGCGTTCCCCCAAGTCTCCCGATAAAAATGATACCTCACTTGCGTGGGTAGGCCTAGCGCTGGCGACAGGAAACACCCCAAAGCGCAACGTGGACACATCCTAAATTTTGGAAAAAAACAGAGGTGTTTTTTGCAAAGTGCCTACCTGTAGATTTTGGCCTTTAGCTCAGCCGGCACCTAGTGAAACCTACCAAACCTGTGCATTTCTGAAAACTAGAGACCTAGGGGAATCCAAAGAGGGGTGACTTGCGGGGCTCGGACCAGGTTCTGTTACCCAGAATCCTTTGCAAACCTCAACATTTGGCTAAAAAAACACATGTTCCTCACATTTCTGTGGCAGAAAGTTCTGGAATCTGAGAGGAGCTACAAATTTCCTTCCACCCAGCGTTCCCCCAAGTCTCCCGATAAAAATGATACCTCACTTGCGTGGGTAGGCCTAGCGCCGGCGACAGGAAACACCCCAAAGCGCAACGTGGACACATCCTAAATTTTGGAAAAAAACAGAGGTGTTTTTTGCGAAGTGCCTACCTGTAGATTTTGGCCTCTAGCTCAGCCGGCACCTAGGGAATCCTACCAAACCTGTGCATTTCTGAAAACTAGAGACCTAGGGGAATCCAAGGAGGGGTGACTTGCGGGGCTCGGACCAGGTTCTGTTACCCAGAATCCTTTGCAAACCTCAAAATTTGGCTAAAAAAACACATGTTCCTCACATTTCTGTGGCAGAAAGTTCTGGAATCTGAGAGGAGCTACAAATTTCCTTCCACCCAGCGTTCCCCCAAGTCTCCTGATAAAAATGATACCTCACTTGCGTGGGTAGGCCTAGCGCCGGCGACAGGAATCACCCCAAAGCGCAACGTGGACACATCCTAAATTTGGGGAGAAAACAGAGGTGTTTTTTGCGAAGTGCCTACCTGTAGATTTTGGCCTCTTGCTCAGCCGGCACCTAGGGAAACCTACCAAACCTGTGCATTTCTGAAAACTAGAGACCTAGGGGAATCCAAGGAGGGGTGACTTGCGGGGCTCGGACCAGGTTCTGTTACCCAGAATCCTTTGCAAACCTCAAAATTTGGCTAAAAAAACACATGTTCCTCACATTTCTGTGGCAGAAAGTTCTGGAATCTGAGAGGAGCTACAAATTTCCTTCCACCCAGCGTTCCCCCAAGTCTCCCGATAAAAATGATACCTCACTTGCGTGGGTAGGCCTAGCGCCGGCGACAGGAAACACCCCAAAGCGCAACGTGGACACATCCTAAATTTTGGGAGAAAACAGAGGTGTTTTTTGCGAAGTGCCTACCTGTAGATTTTGGCCTCTTGCTCAGCCGGCACCTAGGGAAACCTACCAAACCTGTGCATTTCTGAAAACTAGAGACCTAGGGGAATCCAAGGAGGGGTGACTTGCGGGGCTCGGACCAGGTTCTGTTACCCAGAATCCTTTGCAAACCTCAAAATTTGGCTAAAAAAACACATGTTCCTCACATTTCTGTGGCAGAAAGTTCTGGAATCTGAGAGGAGCTACAAATTTCCTTCCACCCAGCGTTCCCCCATGTCTCCCGATAAAAATTATACCTCACTTGCGTGGGTAGGCCTAGCGCCGGCGACAGGAAACACCCCAAAGCGCAACGTGGACACATCCTAAATTTTGGGAGAAAACAGAGGTGTTTTTTGCGAAGTGCCTACCTGTAGATTTTGGCCTCTTGCTCAGCCGGCACCTAGGGAAACCTACCAAACCTGTGCATTTCTGAAAACTAGAGACCTAGGGGAATCCAAGGAGGGGTGACTTGCGGGGCTCGGACCAGGTTCTGTTACCCAGAATCCTTTGCAAACCTCAAAATTTGGCTAAAAAAACACATGTTCCTCACATTTCTGTGGCAGAAAGTTCTGGAATCTGAGAGGAGCTACAAATTTCCTTCCACCCAGCGTTCCCCCAAGTCTCCCGATAAAAATGATACCTCACTTGCGTGGGTAGGCCTAGCGCCGGCGACAGGAAACACCCCAAAGCGCAACGTGGACACATCCTAAATTTTGGGAGAAAACAGAGGTGTTTTTTGCGAAGTGCCTACCTGTAGATTTTGGCCTCTAGCTCAGCCGGCACCTAGGGAAACCTACCAAACCTGTGCATTTCTGAAAACTAGAGACCTAGGGGAATCCAAGGAGGGGTGACTTGCGGGGCTCGGACCAGGTTCTGTTACCCAGAATCCTTTGCAAACCTCAAAATTTGGCTAAAAAAACACATGTTCCTCACACTTCTGTGGCAGACAGTTCTGGAATCTGAGAGGAGCTACAAATTTCCTTCCACCCAGCGTTCCCCCAAGTCTCCCGATAAAAATGATACTTCACTTGCGTGGGTAGGCCTAGCGCCGGCGACAGGAAACACCCCAAAGCGCAACGTGGACACATCCTAAATTTTGGAAAAAAACAGAGGTGTTTTTTGCGAAGTGCCTACCTGTAGATTTTGGCCTCTAGCTCAGCCGGCACCTAGGGAATCCTACCAAACCTGTGCATTTCTGAAAACTAGAGACCTAGGGGAATCCAAGGAGGGGTGACATGCGGGGCTCGGACCAGGTTCTGTTACCCAGAATCCTTTGCAAACCTCAAAATTTGGCTAAAAAAACACATGTTCCTCACATTTCTGTGGCAGAAAGTTCTGGAATCTGAGAGGAGCTACAAATTTCCTTCCACCCAGCGTTCCCCCAAGTCTCCCGATAAAAATGATACCTCACCTGCGTGGGTAGGCCTAGCGCCGGCGACAGGAAACACCCCAAAGCGCAACGTGGACACATCCTAAATTTTGGAAAAAAACAGAGGTGTTTTTTGCGAAGTGCCTACCTGTAGATTTTGGCCTCTAGCTCAGCCGGCACCTAGGGAATCCTACCAAACCTGTGCATTTCTGAAAACTAGAGACCTAGGGGAATCCAAGGAGGGGTGACTTGTGGGGCTCGGACCAGGTTCTGTTACCCAGAATCCTTTGCAAACCTCAAAATTTGGCTAAAAAAACACATGTTCCTCACATTTCTGTGGCAGAAAGTTCTGGAATCTGAGAGGAGCTACAAATTTCCTTCCACCCAGCGTTCCCCCAAGTCTCCCGATAAAAATGATACCTCACTTGCGTGGGTAGGCCTAGCGCCGGCGACAGGAAACACCCCAAAGCGCAACGTGGACACATCCTAAATTTTGGGAGAAAACAGAGGTGTTTTTTGCGAAGTGCCTACCTGTAGATTTTGGCCTCTAGCTCAGCCGGCACCTAGGGAAACCTACCAAACCTGTGCATTTCTGAAAACTAGAGACCTAGGAGAATCCAAGGAGGGGTGACTTGCGGGGCTCGGACCAGGTTCTGTTACCCAGAATCCTTTGCAAACCTCAAAATTTGGCTAAAAAAACACATGTTCCTCACATTTCTGTGGCAGAAAGTTCTGGAATCTGAGAGGAGCTACAAATTTCCTTCCACCCAGCGTTCCCCCAAGTCTCCCGATAAAAATGATACCTCACTTGCATGGGTAGGCCTAGCGCCGGCGACAGGAAACACCCCAAAGCGCAACGTGGACACATCCTAAATTTTGGAAAAAAACAGAGGTGTTTTTTGCGAAGTGCCTACCTGTAGATTTTGACCTCTAGCTCAGCCGGCACCTAGGGAATCCTACCAAACCTGTGCATTTCTGAAAACTAGAGACCTAGGGGAATCCAAGGAGGGGTGACTTGCGGGGCTCGGACCAGGTTCTGTTACCCAGAATCCTTTGCAAACCTCAAAATTTGGCTAAAAAAACACATGTTCCTCACATTTCTGTGGCAGAAAGTTCTGGAATCTGAGAGGAGCTACAAATTTCCTTCCACCCAGCGTTCCCCCAAGTCTCCCGATAAAAATGATACCTCACTTGCGTGGGTAGGCCTAGCGCCGGCGACAGGAAACACCCCAAAGCGCAACGTGGACACATCCTAAATTTTGGGAGAAAACAGAGGTGTTTTTTGCGAAGTGCCTACCTGTAGATTTTGGCCTCTTGTTCAGCCGGCACCTAGGGAAACCTACCAAACCTGTGCATTTCTGAAAACTAGAGACCTAGGGGAATCCAAGGAGGGGTGACTTGCGGGGCTCGGACCAGGTTCTGTTACCCAGAATCCTTTGCAAACCTCAAAATTTGGCTAAAAAAACACATGTTCCTCACGTTTCTGTGGCAGAAAGTTCTGGAATCTGAGAGGAGCTACGAATTTCCTTCCACCCAGCGTTCCCCCAAGTCTCCCGATAAAAATGATACCTCACTTGCGTGGGTAGGCCTAGCGCCGGCGACAGGAAACACCCCAAAGCGCAACGTGGACACATCCTAAATTTTGGGAGAAAACAGAGGTGTTTTTTGCGAAGTGCCTACCTGTAGATTTTGGCCTCTAGCTCAGCCGGCACCTAGGGAAACCTACCAAACCTGTGCATTTCTGAAAACTAGAGACCTAGGGGAATCCAAGGAGGGGTGACTTGCGGGGCTCGGACCAGGTTCTGTTACCCAGAATCCTTTGCAAACCTCAAAATTTGGCTAAAAAAACACATGTTCCTCACATTTTTGTGGCAGAAAGTTCTGGAATCTGAGAGGAGCTACAAATTTCCTTTCACCCAGCGTTCCCCCAAGTCTCCCGATAAAAATGATACCTCACTTGCGTGGGTAGGCCTAGCGCCGGCGACAGGAAACACCCCAAAGCGCAACGTGGACACATCCTAAATTTTGGGAGAAAACAGAGGTGTTTTTTGCGAAGTGCCTACCTGTAGATTTTGGCCTCTAGCTCAGCCGGCACCTAGGGAAACCTACCAAACCTGTGCATTTCTGAAAACTAGAGACCTAGAGGAATCCAAGGAGGGGTGACTTGCGGGGCTCGGACCAGGTTCTGTTACCAAGAATCCTTTGCAAACCTCAAAATTTGGCTAAAAAAACACATGTTCCTCACATTTCTGTGGCAGAAAGTTCTGGAATCTGAGAGGAGCTACAAATTTCCTTCCACCCAGCGTTCCCCCAAGTCTCCCGATAAAAATGATACCTCACTTGCGTGGGTAGGCCTAGCGCCGGCGACAGGAAACACCCCAAAGCGCAACGTGGACACATCCTAAATTTTGGAAAAAAACAGAGGTGTTTTTTGCGAAGTGCCTACCTGTAGATTTTGGCCTCTAGCTCAGCCGGCACCTAGGGAATCCTACCAAACCTGTGCATTTCTGAAAACTAGAGACCTAGGGGAATCCAAGGAGGGGTGACTTGCGGGGCTCGGACCAGGTTCTGTTACCCAGAATCCTTTGCAAACCTCAAAATTTGGCTAAAAAAACACATGTTCCTCACATTTCTGTGGCAGAAAGTTCTGGAATCTGAGAGGAGCTACAAATTTCCTTCCACCCAGCGTTCCCCCAAGTCTCCTGATAAAAATGATACCTCACTTGCGTGGGTAGGCCTAGCGCCGGCGACAGGAATCACCCCAAAGCGCAACGTGGACACATCCTAAATTTGGGGAGAAAACAGAGGTGTTTTTTGCGAAGTGCCTACCTGTAGATTTTGGCCTCTTGCTCAGCCGGCACCTAGGGAAACCTACCAAACCTGTGCATTTCTGAAAACTAGAGACCTAGGGGAATCCAAGGAGGGGTGACTTGCGGGGCTCGGACCAGGTTCTGTTACCCAGAATCCTTTGCAAACCTCAAAATTTGGCTAAAAAAACACATGTTCCTCACATTTCTGTGGCAGAAAGTTCTGGAATCTGAGAGGAGCTACAAATTTCCTTCCACCCAGCGTTCCCCCAAGTCTCCCGATAAAAATGATACCTCACTTGCGTGGGTAGGCCTAGCGCCGGCGACAGGAAACACCCCAAAGCGCAACGTGGACACATCCTAAATTTTGGGAGAAAACAGAGGTGTTTTTTGCGAAGTGCCTACCTGTAGATTTTGGCCTCTAGCTCAGCCGGCACCTAGGGAAACCTACCAAACCTGTGCATTTCTGAAAACTAGAGACCTAGGGGAATCCAAGGAGGGGTGACTTGCGGGGCTCGGACCAGGTTCTGTTACCCAGAATCCTTTGCAAACCTCAAAATTTGGCTAAAAAAACACATGTTCCTCACATTTCTGTGGCAGAAAGTTCTGGAATCTGAGAGGAGCTACAAATTTCCTTCCACCCAGCGTTCCCCCAAGTCTCCCGATAAAAATGATACCTCACTTGCGTGGGTAGGCCTAGCGCCGGCGACAGGAAACACCCCAAAGCGCAACGTGGACACATCCTAAATTTTGGGAGAAAACAGAGGTGTTTTTTGCGAAGTGCCTACCTGTAGATTTTGGCCTCTTGCTCAGCCGGCACCTAGGGAAACCTACCAAACCTGTGCATTTCTGAAAACTAGAGACCTAGGGGAATCCAAGGAGGGGTGACTTGTGGGGCTCGGACCAGGTTCTGTTACCCAGAATCCTTTGCAAACCTCAAAATTTGGCTAAAAAAACACATGTTCCTCACATTTCTGTGGCAGAAAGTTCTGGAATCTGAGAGGAGCTACAAATTTCCTTCCACCCAGCGTTCCCCCAAGTCTCCCGATAAAAATGATACCTCACTTGCGTGGGTAGGCCTAGCGCCGGAGACAGGAAACACCCCAAAGCGCAACGTGGACACATCCTAAATTTTGGGAGAAAACAGAGGTGTTTTTTGCGAAGTGCCTACCTGTAGATTTTGGCCTCTAGCTCAGCCGGCACCTAGGGAAACCTACCAAACCTGTGCATTTCTGAAAACTAGAGACCTAGGAGAATCCAAGGAGGGGTGACTTGCGGGGCTCGGACCAGGTTCTGTTACCCAGAATCCTTTGCAAACCTCAAAATTTGGCTAAAAAAACACATGTTCCTCACATTTCTGTGGCAGAAAGTTCTGGAATCTGAGAGGAGCTACAAATTTCCTTCCACCCAGCGTTCCCCCAAGTCTCCCGATAAAAATGATACCTCACTTGCATGGGTAGGCCTAGCGCCGGCGACAGGAAACACCCCAAAGCGCAACGTGGACACATCCTAAATTTTGGAAAAAAACAGAGGTGTTTTTTGCGAAGTGCCTACCTGTAGATTTTGACCTCTAGCTCAGCCGGCACCTAGGGAATCCTACCAAACCTGTGCATTTCTGAAAACTAGAGACCTAGGGGAATCCAAGGAGGGGTGACTTGCGGGGCTCGGACCAGGTTCTGTTACCCAGAATCCTTTGCAAACCTCAAAATTTGGCTAAAAAAACACATGTTCCTCACATTTCTGTGGCAGAAAGTTCTGGAATCTGAGAGGAGCTACAAATTTCCTTCCACCCAGCGTTCCCCCAAGTCTCCCGATAAAAATGATACCTCACCTGCGTGGGTAGGCCTAGCGCCGGCGACAGGAAACACCCCAAAGCGCAACGTGGACACATCCTAAATTTTGGGAGAAAACAGAGGTGTTTTTTGCGAAGTGCCTACCTGTAGATTTTGGCCTCTTGTTCAGCCGGCACCTAGGGAAACCTACCAAACCTGTGCATTTCTGAAAACTAGAGACCTAGGGGAATCCAAGGAGGGGTGACTTGCGGGGCTCGGACCAGGTTCTGTTACCCAGAATCCTTTGCAAACCTCAAAATTTGGCTAAAAAAACACATGTTCCTCACGTTTCTGTGGCAGAAAGTTCTGGAATCTGAGAGGAGCTACGAATTTCCTTCCACCCAGCGTTCCCCCAAGTCTCCCGATAAAAATGATACCTCACTTGCGTGGGTAGGCCTAGCGCCGGCGACAGGAAACACCCCAAAGCGCAACGTGGACACATCCTAAATTTTGGGAGAAAACAGAGGTGTTTTTTGCGAAGTGCCTACCTGTAGATTTTGGCCTCTAGCTCAGCCGGCACCTAGGGAAACCTACCAAACCTGTGCATTTCTGAAAACTAGAGACCTAGGGGAATCCAAGGAGGGGTGACTTGCGGGGCTCGGACCAGGTTCTGTTACCCAGAATCCTTTGCAAACCTCAAAATTTGGCTAAAAAAACACATGTTCCTCACATTTTTGTGGCAGAAAGTTCTGGAATCTGAGAGGAGCTACAAATTTCCTTTCACCCAGCGTTCCCCCAAGTCTCCCGATAAAAATGATACCTCACTTGCGTGGGTAGGCCTAGCGCCGGCGACAGGAAACACCCCAAAGCGCAACGTGGACACATCCTAAATTTTGGGAGAAAACAGAGGTGTTTTTTGCGAAGTGCCTACCTGTAGATTTTGGCCTCTAGCTCAGCCGGCACCTAGGGAAACCTACCAAACCTGTGCATTTCTGAAAACTAGAGACCTAGAGGAATCCAAGGAGGGGTGACTTGCGGGGCTCGGACCAGGTTCTGTTACCAAGAATCCTTTGCAAACCTCAAAATTTGGCTAAAAAAACACATGTTCCTCACATTTCTGTGGCAGAAAGTTCTGGAATCTGAGAGGAGCTACAAATTTCCTTCCACCCAGCGTTCCCCCAAGTCTCCCGATAAAAATGATACCTCACTTGCGTGGGTAGGCCTAGCGCCGGCGACAGGAAACACCCCAAAGCGCAACGTGGACACATCCTAAATTTTGGAAAAAAACAGAGGTGTTTTTTGCGAAGTGCCTACCTGTAGATTTTGGCCTCTAGCTCAGCCGGCACCTAGGGAATCCTACCAAACCTGTGCATTTCTGAAAACTAGAGACCTAGGGGAATCCAAGGAGGGGTGACTTGCGGGGCTCGGACCAGGTTCTGTTACCCAGAATCCTTTGCAAACCTCAAAATTTGGCTAAAAAAACACATGTTCCTCACATTTCTGTGGCAGAAAGTTCTGGAATCTGAGAGGAGCTACAAATTTCCTTCCACCCAGCGTTCCCGCAAGTCTCCCGATAAAAATGATACCTCACTTGCGTGGGTAGGCCTAGCGCCGGCGACAGGAAACACCCCAAAGCGCAACGTGGACACATCCTAAATTTGGGGAGAAAACAGAGGTGTTTTTTGCGAAGTGCCTACCTGTAGATTTTGGCCTCTTGCTCAGCCGGCACCTAGGGAAACCTACCAAACCTGTGCATTTCTGAAAACTAGAGACCTAGGGGAATCCAAGGAGGGGTGACTTGCGGGGCTCGGACCAGGTTCTGTTACCCAGAATCCTTTGCAAACCTCAACATTTGGCTAAAAAAACACATGTTCCTCACATTTCTGTGGCAGAAAGTTCTGGAATCTGAGAGGAGCTACAAATTTCCTTCCACCCAGCGTTCCTCCAAGTCTCCCGATAAAAATGATACCTCACTTGCGTGGGTAGGCCTAGCGCCGGCGACAGGAAACACCCCAAAGCGCAAGGTGGACACATCCTAAATTTTGGAAAAAAACAGAGGTGTTTTTTGCGAAGTGCCTACCTGTAGATTTTGGCCTCTAGCTCAGCCGGCACCTAGGGAAACCTACCAAACCTGTGCATTTCTGAAAACTAGAGACCTAGGGGAATCCAAGGAGGGGTGACTTGCGGGGCTCGGACCAGGTTCTGTTACCCAGAATCCTTTGCAAACCTCAAAATTTGGCTAAAAAAACACATGTTCCTCACATTTCTGTGGCAGAAAGTTCTGGAATCTGAGAGGAGCTACAAATTTCCTTCCACCCAGCGTTCCCCCAAGTCTCCCGATAAAAATGATACCTCACTTGCGTTGGTAGGCCTAGCGCCGGCGACAGGAAACACCCCAAAGCGCAACGTGGACACATCCTAAATTTTGGAAAAAAACAGAGGTGTTTTTTGCGAAGTGCCTACCTGTAGATTTTGGCCTCTAGCTCAGCCGGCACCTAGGGAAACCTACCAAACCTGTGCATTTCTGAAAACTAGAGACCTAGGGGAATCCAAGGAGGGGTGACTTGCGGGGCTCGGACCAGGTTCTGTTACCCAGAATCCTTTGCAAACCTCAAACTTTGGCTAAAAAAACACATGTTCCTCACATTTTTGTGGCAGAAAGTTCTGGAATCTGAGAGGAGCTACAAATTTCCTTTCACCCAGCGTTCCCCCAAGTCTCCCGATAAAAATGATACCTCACTTGCGTGGGTAGGCCTAGCGCCGGCGACAGGAAACACCCCAAAGCGCAACGTGGACACATCCTAAATTTTGGGAGAAAACAGGTGTTTTTTGCGAAGTGCCTACCTGTAGATTTTGGCCTCTAGCTCAGCCGGCACCTAGGGAAACCTACCAAACCTGTGCATTTCTGAAAACTAGAGACCTAGAGGAATCCAAGGAGGGGTGACTTGCGGGGCTCGGACCAGGTTCTGTTACCAAGAATCCTTTGCAAACCTCAAAATTTGGCTAAAAAAACACATGTTCCTCACATTTCTGTGGCAGAATGTTCTGGAATCTGAGAGGAGCTACAAATTTCCTTCCACCCAGCGTTCCCCCAAGTCTCCCGATAAAAATGATACCTCACTTGCGTGGGTAGGCCTAGCGCTGGCGACAGGAAACACCCCAAAGCGCAACGTGGACACATCCTAAATTTTGGAAAAAAACAGAGGTGTTTTTTGCAAAGTGCCTACCTGTAGATTTTGGCCTTTAGCTCAGCCGGCACCTAGTGAAACCTACCAAACCTGTGCATTTCTGAAAACTAGAGACCTAGGGGAATCCAAAGAGGGGTGACTTGCGGGGCTCGGACCAGGTTCTGTTACCCAGAATCCTTTGCAAACCTCAACATTTGGCTAAAAAAACACATGTTCCTCACATTTCTGTGGCAGAAAGTTCTGGAATCTGAGGTGAGCTACAAATTTCCTTCCACCCAGCGTTCCCCCAAGTCTCCCGATAAAAATGATACCTCACTTGCGTGGGTAGGCCTAGCGCCGGCGACAGGAAACACCCCAAAGCGCAACGTGGACACATCCTAAATTTTGGAAAAAAACAGAGGTGTTTTTTGCGAAGTGCCTACCTGTAGATTTTGGCCTCTAGCTCAGCCGGCACCTAGGGAATCCTACCAAACCTGTGCATTTCTGAAAACTAGAGACCTAGGGGAATCCAAGGAGGGGTGACTTGCGGGGCTCGGACCAGGTTCTGTTACCCAGAATCCTTTGCAAACCTCAAAATTTGGCTAAAAAAACACATGTTCCTCACATTTCTGTGGCAGAAAGTTCTGGAATCTGAGAGGAGCTACAAATTTCCTTCCACCCAGCGTTCCCCCAAGTCTCCCGATAAAAATGATACCTCACTTGCGTGGGTAGGCCTAGCGCCGGCGACAGGAAACACCCCAAAGCGCAACGTGGACACATCCTAAATTTGGGGAGAAAACAGAGGTGTTTTTTGCGAAGTGCCTACCTGTAGATTTTGGCCTCTTGCTCAGCCGGCACCTAGGGAAACCTACCAAACCTGTGCATTTCTGAAAACTAGAGACCTAGGGGAATCCAAGGAGGGGTGACTTGCGGGGCTCGGACCAGGTTCTGTTACCCAGAATCCTTTGCAAACCTCAAAATTTGGCTAAAAAAACACATGTTCCTCACATTTCTGTGGCAGAAAGTTCTGGAATCTGAGAGGAGCTACAAATTTCCTTCCACCCAGCGTTCCCCCAAGTCTCCCGATAAAAATGATACCTCACTTGCGTGGGTAGGCCTAGCGCCGGCGACAGGAAACACCCCAAAGCGCAACGTGGACACATCCTAAATTTTGGGAGAAAACAGAGGTGTTTTTTGCGAAGTGCCTACCTGTAGATTTTGGCCTCTAGCTCAGCCGGCACCTAGGGAAACCTACCAAACCTGTGCATTTCTGAAAACTAGAGACCTAGGGGAATCCAAGGAGGGGTGACTTGCGGGGCTCGGACCAGGTTCTGTTACCCAGAATCCTTTGCAAACCTCAAAATTTGGCTAAAAAAACACATGTTCCTCACATTTCTGTGGCAGAAAGTTCTGGAATCTGAGAGGAGCTACAAATTTCCTTCCACCCAGCGTTCCCCCAAGTCTCCCGATAAAAATGATACCTCACTTGCGTGGGTAGGCCTAGCGCCGGCGACAGGAAACACCCCAAAGCGCAACGTGGACACATCCTAAATTTTGGAAAAAAACAGAGGTGTTTTTTGCGAAGTGCCTACCTGTAGATTTTGGCCTCTAGCTCAGCCGGCACCTAGGGAAACCTACCAAACCTGTGCATTTCTGAAAACTAGAGACCTAGGGGAATCCAAAGAGGGGTGACTTGCGGGGCTCGGACCAGGTTCTGTTACCCAGAATCCTTTGCAAACCTCAACATTTGGCTAAAAAAACACATGTTCCTCACATTTCTGTGGCAGAAAGTTCTGGAATCTGAGAGGAGCTACAAATTTCCTTCCACCCAGCGTTCCCCCAAGTCTCCCGATAAAAATGATACCTCACTTGCGTGGGTAGGCCTAGCGCCGGCGACAGGAAACACCCCAAAGCGCAAGGTGGACACATCCTAAATTTTGGAAAAAAACAGAGGTGTTTTTTGCGAAGTGCCTACCTGTAGATTTTGGCCTCTAGCTCAGCCGGCACCTAGGGAATCCTACCAAACCTGTGCATTTCTGAAAACTAGAGACCTAGGGGAATCCAAGGAGGGGTGACTTGCGGGGCTCGGACCAGGTTCTGTTACCCAGAATCCTTTGCAAACCTCAAAATTTGGCTAAAAAAACACATGTTCCTCACATTTCTGTGGCAGAAAGTTCTGGAATCTGAGAGGAGCTACAAATTTCCTTCCACCCAGCGTTCCCCCAAGTCTCCCGATAAAAATGATACCTCACTTGCGTGGGTAGGCCTAGCGCTGGCGACAGGAAACACCCCAAAGCGCAACGTGGACACATCCTAAATTTTGGAAAAAAACAGAGGTGTTTTTTGCAAAGTGCCTACCTGTAGATTTTGGCCTTTAGCTCAGCCGGCACCTAGTGAAACCTACCAAACCTGTGCATTTCTGAAAACTAGAGACCTAGGGGAATCCAAAGAGGGGTGACTTGCGGGGCTCGGACCAGGTTCTGTTACCCAGAATCCTTTGCAAACCTCAACATTTTGCTAAAAAAACACATGTTCCTCACATTTCTGTGGCAGAAAGTTCTGGAATCTGAGAGGAGCTACAAATTTCCTTCCACCCAGCGTTCCCCCAAGTCTCCCGATAAAAATGATACCTCACTTGCGTGGGTAGGCCTAGCGCCGGCGACAGGAAACACCCCAAAGCGCAACGTGGACACATCCTAAATTTTGGAAAAAAACAGAGGTGTTTTTTGCGAAGTGCCTACCTGTAGATTTTGGCCTCTAGCTCAGCCGGCACCTAGGGAAACCTACCAAACCTGTGCATTTCTGAAAACTAGAGACCTAGGGGAATCCAAAGAGGGGTGACTTGCGGGGCTCGGACCAGGTTCTGTTACCCAGAATCCTTTGCAAACCTCAACATTTGGCTAAAAAAACACATGTTCCTCACATTTCTGTGGCAGAAAGTTCTGGAATCTGAGAGGAGCTACAAATTTCCTTCCACCCAGCGTTCCCCCAAGTCTCCCGATAAAAATGATACCTCACTTGCGTGGGTAGGCCTAGCGCCGGCGACAGGAAACACCCCAAAGCGCAAGGTGGACACATCCTAAATTTTGGAAAAAAACAGAGGTGTTTTTTGCGAAGTGCCTACCTGTAGATTTTGGCCTCTAGCTCAGCCGGCACCTAGGGAATCCTACCAAACCTGTGCATTTCTGAAAACTAGAGACCTAGGGGAATCCAAGGAGGGGTGACTTGCGGGGCTCGGACCAGGTTCTGTTACCCAGAATCCTTTGCAAACCTCAAAATTTGGCTAAAAAAACACATGTTCCTCACATTTCTGTGGCAGAAAGTTCTGGAATCTGAGAGGAGCTACAAATTTCCTTCCACCCAGCGTTCCCCCAAGTCTCCCGATAAAAATGATACCTCACTTGCGTGGGTAGGCCTAGCGCTGGCGACAGGAAACACCCCAAAGCGCAACGTGGACACATCCTAAATTTTGGAAAAAAACAGAGGTGTTTTTTGCAAAGTGCCTACCTGTAGATTTTGGCCTTTAGCTCAGCCGGCACCTAGTGAAACCTACCAAACCTGTGCATTTCTGAAAACTAGAGACCTAGGGGAATCCAAAGAGGGGTGACTTGCGGGGCTCGGACCAGGTTCTGTTACCCAGAATCCTTTGCAAACCTCAACATTTTGCTAAAAAAACACATGTTCCTCACATTTCTGTGGCAGAAAGTTCTGGAATCTGAGAGGAGCTACAAATTTCCTTCCACCCAGCGTTCCCCCAAGTCTCCCGATAAAAATGATACCTCACTTGCGTGGGTAGGCCTAGCGCCGGCGACAGGAAACACCCCAAAGCGCAACGTGGACACATCCTAAATTTTGGAAAAAAACAGAGGTGTTTTTTGCGAAGTGCCTACCTGTAGATTTTGGCCTCTAGCTCAGCCGGCACCTAGGGAATCCTACCAAACCTGTGCATTTCTGAAAACTAGAGACCTAGGGGAATCCAAGGAGGGGTGACTTGCGGGGCTCGGACCAGGTTCTGTTACCCAGAATCCTTTGCAAACCTCAAAATTTGGCTAAAAAAACACATGTTCCTCACATTTCTGTGGCAGAAAGTTCTGGAATCTGAGAGGAGCTACAAATTTCCTTCCACCCAGCGTTCCCCCAAGTCTCCCGATAAAAATGATACCTCACTTGCGTGGGTAGGCCTAGCGCCGGCGACAGGAAACACCCCAAAGCGCAACGTGGACACATCCTAAATTTTGGGAGAAAACAGAGGTGTTTTTTGCGAAGTGCCTACCTGTAGATTTTGGCCTCTAGCTCAGCCGGCACCTAGGGAAACCTACCAAACCTGTGCATTTCTGAAAACTAGAGACCTAGGGGAATCCAAGGAGGGGTGACTTGCGGGGCTCGGACCAGGTTCTGTTACCCAGAATCCTTTGCAAACCTCAAAATTTGGCTAAAAAAACACATGTTCCTCACATTTCTGTGGCAGAAAGTTCTGGAATCTGAGAGGAGCTACAAATTTCCTTCCACCCAGCGTTCCCCCAAGTCTCCCGATAAAAATGATACCTCACTTGCGTGGGTAGGCCTAGCGCCGGCGACAGGAAACACCCCAAAGCGCAACGTGGACACATCCTAAATTTTGGAAAAAAACAGAGGTGTTTTTTGCGAAGTGCCTACCTGTAGATTTTGGCCTCTAGCTCAGCCGGTACCTAGGGAAACCTACCAAACCTGTGCATTTCTGAAAACTAGAGACCTAGGGGAATCCAAAGAGGGGTGACTTGCGGGGCTCGGACCAGGTTCTGTTACCCAGAATCCTTTGCAAACCTCAACATTTGGCTAAAAAAACACATGTTCCTCACATTTCTGTGGCAGAAAGTTCTGGAATCTGAGAGGAGCTACAAATTTCCTTCCACCCAGCGTTCCCCCAAGTCTCCCGATAAAAATGATACCTCACTTGCGTGGGTAGGCCTAGCGCCGGCGACAGGAAACACCCCAAAGCGCAAGGTGGACACATCCTAAATTTTGGAAAAAAACAGAGGTGTTTTTTGCGAAGTGCCTACCTGTAGATTTTGGCCTCTAGCTCAGCCGGCACCTAGGGAATCCTACCAAACCTGTGCATTTCTGAAAACTAGAGACCTAGGGGAATCCAAGGAGGGGTGACTTGCGGGGCTCGGACCAGGTTCTGTTACCCAGAATCCTTTGCAAACCTCAAAATTTGGCTAAAAAAACACATGTTCCTCACATTTCTGTGGCAGAAAGTTCTGGAATCTGAGAGGAGCTACAAATTTCCTTCCACCCAGCGTTCCCCCAAGTCTCCCGATAAAAATGATACCTCACTTGCGTGGGTAGGCCTAGCGCCGGCGACAGGAAACACCCCAAAGCGCAACGTGGACACATCCTAAATTTGGGGAGAAAACAGAGGTGTTTTTTGCGAAGTGCCTACCTGTAGATTTTGGCCTCTTGCTCAGCCGGCACCTAGGGAAACCTACCAAACCTGTGCATTTCTGAAAACTAGAGACCTAGGGGAATCCAAGGAGGGGTGACTTGCGGGGCTCGGACCAGGTTCTGTTACCCAGAATCCTTTGCAAACCTCAAAATTTGGCTAAAAAAACACATGTTCCTCACATTTCTGTGGCAGAAAGTTCTGGAATCTGAGAGGAGCTACAAATTTCCTTCCACCCAGCGTTCCCCCAAGTCTCCCGATAAAAATGATACCTCACTTGCGTGGGTAGGCCTAGCGCCGGCGACAGGAAACACCCCAAAGCGCAACGTGGACACATCCTAAATTTTGGGAGAAAACAGAGGTGTTTTTTGCGAAGTGCCTACCTGTAGATTTTGGCCTCTAGCTCAGCCGGCACCTAGGGAAACCTACCAAACCTGTGCATTTCTGAAAACTAGAGACCTAGGGGAATCCAAGGAGGGGTGACTTGCGGGGCTCGGACCAGGTTCTGTTACCCAGAATCCTTTGCAAACCTCAAAATTTGGCTAAAAAAACACATGTTCCTCACATTTCTGTGGCAGAAAGTTCTGGAATCTGAGAGGAGCTACAAATTTCCTTCCACCCAGCGTTCCCCCAAGTCTCCCGATAAAAATGATACCTCACTTGCGTGGGTAGGCCTAGCGCCGGCGACAGGAAACACCCCAAAGCGCAACGTGGACACATCCTAAATTTTGGAAAAAAACAGAGGTGTTTTTTGCGAAGTGCCTACCTGTAGATTTTGGCCTCTAGCTCAGCCGGCACCTAGGGAATCCTACCAAACCTGTGCATTTCTGAAAACTAGAGACCTAGGGGAATCCAAGGAGGGGTGACTTGCGGGGCTCGGACCAGGTTCTGTTACCCAGAATCCTTTGCAAACCTCAAAATTTGGCTAAAAAAACACATGTTCCTCACATTTCTGTGGCAGAAAGTTCTGGAATCTGAGAGGAGCTACAAATTTCCTTCCACCCAGCGTTCCCCCAAGTCTCCCGATAAAAATGATACCTCACCTGCGTGGGTAGGCCTAGCGCCGGCGACAGGAAACACCCCAAAGCGCAACGTGGACACATCCTAAATTTTGGGACAAAACAGAGGTGTTTTTTGCGAAGTGCCTACCTGTAGATTTTGGCCTCTTGCTCAGCCGGCACCTAGGGAAACCTACCAAACCTGTGCATTTCTGAAAACTAGAGACCTAGGGGAATCCAAGGAGGGGTGACTTGCGGGGCTCGGACCAGGTTCTGTTACCCAGAATCCTTTGCAAACCTCAAAATTTGGCTAAAAAAACACATGTTCCTCACATTTCTGTGGCAGAAAGTTCTGGAATCTGAGAGGAGCTACAAATTTCCTTCCACCCAGCGTTCCCCCATGTCTCCCGATAAAAATGATACCTCACTTGCGTGGGTTGGCCTAGCGCCGGCGACAGGAAACACCCCAAAGCGCAACGTGGACACATCCTAAATTTTGGGAGAAAACAGAGGTGTTTTTTGCGAAGTGCCTACCTGTAGATTTTGGCCTCTTGCTCAGCCGGCACCTAGGGAAACCTACCAAACCTGTGCATTTCTGAAAACTAGAGACCTAGGGGAATCCAAGGAGGGGTGACTTGCGGGGCTCGGACCAGGTTCTGTTACCCAGAATCCTTTGCAAACCTCAAAATTTGGCTAAAAAAACACATGTTCCTCACATTTCTGTGGCAGAAAGTTCTGGAATCTGAGAGGAGCTACAAATTTCCTTCCACCCAGCGTTCCCCCAAGTCTCCCGATAAAAATGATACCTCACTTGCGTGGGTAGGCCTAGCGCCGGCGACAGGAAACACCCCAAAGCGCAACGTGGACACATCCTAAATTTTGGGAGAAAACAGAGGTGTTTTTTGCGAAGTGCCTACCTGTAGATTTTGGCCTGTAGCTCAGCCGGCACCTAGGGAAACCTACCAAACCTGTGCATTTCTGAAAACTAGAGACCTAGGGGAATCCAAGGAGGGGTGACTTGCGGGGCTCGGACCAGGTTCTGTTACCCAGAATCCTTTGCAAACCTCAAAATTTGGCTAAAAAAACACATGTTCCTCACACTTCTGTGGCAGACAGTTCTGGAATCTGAGAGGAGCTACAAATTTCCTTCCACCCAGCGTTCCCCCAAGTCTCCCGATAAAAATGATACTTCACTTGCGTGGGTAGGCCTAGCGCCGGCGACAGGAAACACCCCAAAGCGCAACGTGGACACATCCTAAATTTTGGAAAAAAACAGAGGTGTTTTTTGCGAAGTGCCTACCTGTAGATTTTGGCCTCTAGCTCAGTCGGCACCTAGGGAATCCTACCAAACCTGTGCATTTCTGAAAACTAGAGATCTAGGGGAATCCAAGGAGGGGTGACATGCGGGGCTCGGACCAGGTTCTGTTACCCAGAATCCTTTGCAAACCTCAAAATTTGGCTAAAAAAACACATGTTCCTCACATTTCTGTGGCAGAAAGTTCTGGAATCTGAGAGGAGCTACAAATTTCCTTCCACCCAGCGTTCCCCCAAGTCTCCCGATAAAAATGATACCTCACCTGCGTGGGTAGGCCTAGCGCCGGCGACAGGAAACACCCCAAAGCGCAACGTGGACACATCCTAAATTTTGGAAAAAAACAGAGGTGTTTTTTGCGAAGTGCCTACCTGTAGATTTTGGCCTCTAGCTCAGCCGGCACCTAGGGAATCCTACCAAACCTGTGCATTTCTGAAAACTAGAGACCTAGGGGAATCCAAGGAGGGGTGACTTGCGGGGCTCGGACCAGGTTCTGTTACCCAGAATCCTTTGCAAACCTCAAAATTTGGCTAAAAAAACACATGTTCCTCACATTTCTGTGGCAGAAAGTTCTGGAATCTGAGAGGAGCTACAAATTTCCTTCCACCGAGCGTTCCCCCAAGTCTCCCGATAAAAATGATACCTCACTTGCGTGGGTAGGCCTAGCGCCGGCGACAGGAAACACCCCAAAGCGCAACGTGGACACATCCTAAATTTTGGGAGAAAACAGAGGTGTTTTTTGCGAAGTGCCTACCTGTAGATTTTGGCCTCTTGCTCAGCCGGCACCTAGGGAAACCTACCAAGCCTGTGCATTTCTGAAAACTAGAGACCTAGGGGAATCCAAGGAGGGGTGACTTGCGGGGCTCGGACCAGGTTCTGTTACCCAGAATCCTTTGCAAACCTCAAAATTTGGCTAAAAAAACACATGTTCCTCACATTTCTGTGGCAGAAAGTTCTGGAATCTGAGAGGAGCTACAAATTTCCTTCCACCCAGCGTTCCCCCAAGTCTCCCGATAAAAATGATACCTCACTTGCGTGGGTAGGCCTAGCGCCGGCGACAGGAAACACCCCAAAGCGCAACGTGGACACATCCTAAATTTTGGGAGAAAACAGAGGTGTTTTTTGCGAAGTGCCTACCTGTAGATTTTGGCCTCTAGCTCAGCCGGCACCTAGGGAAACCTACCAAACCTGTGCATTTCTGAAAACTAGAGACCTAGGGGAATCCAAGGAGGGGTGACTTGCGGGGCTCGGACCAGGTTCTGTTACCCAGAATCCTTTGCAAACCTCAAAATTTGGCTAAAAAAACACATGTTCCTCACATTTCTGTGGCAGAAAGTTCTGGAATCTGAGAGGAGCTACAAATTTCCTTCCACCGAGCGTTCCCCCAAGTCTCCCGATAAAAATGATACCTCACTTGCGTGGGTAGGCCTAGCGCCGGCGACAGGAAACACCCCAAAGCGCAACGTGGACACATCCTAATTTTTGGGAGAAAACAGAGGTGTTTTTTGCGAAGTGCCTACCTGTAGATTTTGGCCTTTTGCTCAGCCGGCACCTAGGGAAACCTACCAAGCCTGTGCATTTCTGAAAACTAGAGACCTAGGGGAATCCAAGGAGGGGTGACTTGCGGGGCTCGGACCAGGTTCTGTTACCCAGAATCCTTTGCAAACCTCAAAATTTGGCTAAAAAAACACATGTTCCTCACATTTCTGTGGCAGAAAGTTCTGGAATCTGAGAGGAGCTACAAATTTCCTTCCACCCAGCGTTCCCCCAAGTCTCCCGATAAAAATGATACCTCACTTGCGTGGGTAGGCCTAGCGCCGGCGACAGGAAACACCCCAAAGCGCAACGTGGACACATCCTAAATTTTGGGAGAAAACAGAGGTGTTTTTTGCGAAGTGCCTACCTGTAGATTTTGGCCTCTAGCTCAGCCGGCACCTAGGGAAACCTACCAAACCTGTGCATTTTTGAAAACTAGAGACCTAGGAGAATCCAAGGAGGGGTGACTTGCGGGGCTCGGACCAGGTTCTGTTACCCAGAATCCTTTGCAAACCTCAAAATTTGGCTAAAAAAACACATGTTCCTCACATTTCTGTGGCAGAAAGTTCTGGAATCTGAGAGGAGCTACAAATTTCCTTCCACCCAGCGTTCCCCCAAGTCTCCCGATAAAAATGATACCTCACTTGCATGGGTAGGCCTAGCGCCGGCGAGAGGAAACACCCCAAAGCGCAACGTGGACACATCCTAAATTTTGGAAAAAAACAGAGGTGTTTTTTGCGAAGTGCCTACCTGTAGATTTTGACCTCTAGCTCAGCCGGCACCTAGGGAATCCTACCAAACCTGTGCATTTCTGAAAACTAGAGAACTAGGGGAATCCAAGGAGGGGTGACTTGCGGGGCTCGGACCAGGTTCTGTTACCCAGAATCCTTTGCAAACCTCAAAATTTGGCTAAAAAAACACATGTTCCTCACATTTCTGTGGCAGAAAGTTCTGGAATCTGAGAGGAGCTACAAATTTCCTTCCACCCAGCGTTCCCCCAAGTCTCCCGATAAAAATGATACCTCACCTGCGTGGGTAGGCCTAGCGCCGGCGACAGGAAACACCCCAAAGCGCAACGTGGACACATCCTAAATTTTGGGAGAAAACAGAGGTGTTTTTTGCGAAGTGCCTACCTGTAGATTTTGGCCTCTTGCTCAGCCGGCACCTAGGGAAACCTACCAAACCTGTGCATTTCTGAAAACTAGAGACCTAGGGGAATCCAAGGAGGGGTGACTTGCGGGGCTCGGACCAGGTTCTGTTACCCAGAATCCTTTGCAAACCTCAAAATATGGCTAAAAAAAACACATGTTCCTCACATTTCTGTGGCAGAAAGTTCTGGAATCTGAGAGGAGCTACAAATTTC
The DNA here is from genome assembly GCF_031143425.1 of Pleurodeles waltl. Classification (NCBI taxonomy): domain Eukaryota; kingdom Metazoa; phylum Chordata; class Amphibia; order Caudata; family Salamandridae; genus Pleurodeles; species Pleurodeles waltl. The sequence goes on along the minus strand of NW_027150100.1, from coordinate 47,200 downwards.
CTTCCACCCAGCGTTCCCCCAAGTCTCCCGATAAAAATAATACCTCACTTGCGTGGGTAGGCCTAGCGCCGGCGACAGGAAACACCCCAAAGCGCAACGTGGACACATCCTAAATTTTGGGAGAAAACAGAGGTGTTTTTTGCGAAGTGCCTACCTGTAGATTTTGGCCTCTTGCTCAGCCGGCACCTAGGGAAACCTACCAAACCTGTGCATTTCTGAAAACTAGAGACCTAGGGGAATCCAAGGAGGGGTGACTTGCGGGGCTCGGACCAGGTTCTGTTACCCAGAATCCTTTGCAAACCTCAACATTTGGCTAAAAAAACACATGTTCCTCACATTTCTGTGGCAGAAAGTTCTGGAATCTGAGAGGAGCTACAAATTTCCTTCCACCCAGCGTTCCCCCAAGTCTCCCGATAAAAATGATACCTCACTTGCGTGGGTAGGCCTAGCGCCGGCGACAGGAAACACCCCAAAGCGCAAGGTGGACACATCCTAAATTTTGGAAAAAAACAGAGGTGTTTTTTGCGAAGTGCCTACCTGTAGATTTTGGCCTCTAGCTCAGCCGGCACCTAGGGAATCCTACCAAACCTGTGCATTTCTGAAAACTAGAGACCTAGGGGAATCCAAGGAGGGGTGACTTGCGGGGCTCGGACCAGGTTCTGTTACCCAGAATCCTTTGCAAACCTCAAAATTTGGCTAAAAAAACACATGTTCCTCACATTTCTGTGGCAGAAAGTTCTGGAATCTGAGAGGAGCTACAAATTTCCTTCCACCCAGCGTTCCCCCAAGTCTCCCGATAAAAATGATACCTCACTTGCGTGGGTAGGCCTAGCGCCGGCGACAGGAAACACCCCAAAGCGCAACGTGGACACATCCTAAATTTGGGGAGAAAACAGAGGTGTTTTTTGCGAAGTGCCTACCTGTAGATTTTGGCCTCTAGCTCAGCCGGCACCTAGGGAAACCTACCAAACCTGTGCATTTCTGAAAACTAGAGACCTAGGGGAATCCAAGGAGGGGTGACTTGCGGGGCTCGGACCAGGTTCTGTTACCCAGAATCCTTTGCAAACCTCAAAATTTGGCTAAAAAAACACATGTTCCTCACATTTCTGTGGCAGAAAGTTCTGGAATCTGAGAGGAGCTACAAATTTCCTTCCACCCAGCGTTCCCCCAAGTCTCCCGATAAAAATGATACCTCACTTGCGTGGGTAGGCCTAGCGCCGGCGACAGGAAACACCCCAAAGCGCAACGTGGACACATCCTAAATTTTGGAAAAAAACAGAGGTGTTTTTTGCGAAGTGCCTACCTGTAGATTTTGGCCTCTAGCTCAGCCGGCACCTAGGGAATCCTACCAAACCTGTGCATTTCTGAAAACTAGAGACCTAGGGGAATCCAAGGAGGGGTGACTTGCGGGGCTCGGACCAGGTTCTGTTACCCAGAATCCTTTGCAAACCTCAAAATTTGGCTAAAAAAACACATGTTCCTCACATTTCTGTGGCAGAAAGTTCTGGAATCTGAGAGGAGCTACAAATTTCCTTCCACCCAGCGTTCCCCCAAGTCTCCCGATAAAAATGATACCTCACCTGCGTGGGTAGGCCTAGCGCCGGCGACAGGAAACACCCCAAAGCGCAACGTGGACACATCCTAAATTTTGGGACAAAACAGAGGTGTTTTTTGCGAAGTGCCTACCTGTAGATTTTGGCCTCTTGCTCAGCCGGCACCTAGGGAAACCTACCAAACCTGTGCATTTCTGAAAACTAGAGACCTAGGGGAATCCAAGGAGGGGTGACTTGCGGGGCTCGGACCAGGTTCTGTTACCCAGAATCCTTTGCAAACCTCAAAATTTGGCTAAAAAAACACATGTTCCTCACATTTCTGTGGCAGAAAGTTCTGGAATCTGAGAGGAGCTACAAATTTCCTTCCACCCAGCGTTCCCCCATGTCTCCCGATAAAAATGATACCTCACTTGCGTGGGTTGGCCTAGCGCCGGCGACAGGAAACACCCCAAAGCGCAACGTGGACACATCCTAAATTTTGGGAGAAAACAGAGGTGTTTTTTGCGAAGTGCCTACCTGTAGATTTTGGCCTCTTGCTCAGCCGGCACCTAGGGAAACCTACCAAACCTGTGCATTTCTGAAAACTAGAGACCTAGGGGAATCCAAGGAGGGGTGACTTGCGGGGCTCGGACCAGGTTCTGTTACCCAGAATCCTTTGCAAACCTCAAAATTTGGCTAAAAAAACACATGTTCCTCACATTTCTGTGGCAGAAAGTTCTGGAATCTGAGAGGAGCTACAAATTTCCTTCCACCCAGCGTTCCCCCAAGTCTCCCGATAAAAATGATACCTCACTTGCGTGGGTAGGCCTAGCGCCGGCGACAGGAAACACCCCAAAGCGCAACGTGGACACATCCTAAATTTTGGGAGAAAACAGAGGTGTTTTTTGCGAAGTGCCTACCTGTAGATTTTGGCCTGTAGCTCAGCCGGCACCTAGGGAAACCTACCAAACCTGTGCATTTCTGAAAACTAGAGACCTAGGGGAATCCAAGGAGGGGTGACTTGCGGGGCTCGGACCAGGTTCTGTTACCCAGAATCCTTTGCAAACCTCAAAATTTGGCTAAAAAAACACATGTTCCTCACACTTCTGTGGCAGACAGTTCTGGAATCTGAGAGGAGCTACAAATTTCCTTCCACCCAGCGTTCCCCCAAGTCTCCCGATAAAAATGATACTTCACTTGCGTGGGTAGGCCTAGCGCCGGCGACAGGAAACACCCCAAAGCGCAACGTGGACACATCCTAAATTTTGGAAAAAAACAGAGGTGTTTTTTGCGAAGTGCCTACCTGTAGATTTTGGCCTCTAGCTCAGTCGGCACCTAGGGAATCCTACCAAACCTGTGCATTTCTGAAAACTAGAGACCTAGGGGAATCCAAGGAGGGGTGACATGCGGGGCTCGGACCAGGTTCTGTTACCCAGAATCCTTTGCAAACCTCAAAATTTGGCTAAAAAAACACATGTTCCTCACATTTCTGTGGCAGAAAGTTCTGGAATCTGAGAGGAGCTACAAATTTCCTTCCACCCAGCGTTCCCCCAAGTCTCCCGATAAAAATGATACCTCACCTGCGTGGGTAGGCCTAGCGCCGGCGACAGGAAACACCCCAAAGCGCAACGTGGACACATCCTAAATTTTGGAAAAAAACAGAGGTGTTTTTTGCGAAGTGCCTACCTGTAGATTTTGGCCTCTAGCTCAGCCGGCACCTAGGGAATCCTACCAAACCTGTGCATTTCTGAAAACTAGAGACCTAGGGGAATCCAAGGAGGGGTGACTTGCGGGGCTCGGACCAGGTTCTGTTACCCAGAATCCTTTGCAAACCTCAAAATTTGGCTAAAAAAACACATGTTCCTCACATTTCTGTGGCAGAAAGTTCTGGAATCTGAGAGGAGCTACAAATTTCCTTCCACCGAGCGTTCCCCCAAGTCTCCCGATAAAAATGATACCTCACTTGCGTGGGTAGGCCTAGCGCCGGCGACAGGAAACACCCCAAAGCGCAACGTGGACACATCCTAAATTTTGGGAGAAAACAGAGGTGTTTTTTGCGAAGTGCCTACCTGTAGATTTTGGCCTCTTGCTCAGCCGGCACCTAGGGAAACCTACCAAGCCTGTGCATTTCTGAAAACTAGAGACCTAGGGGAATCCAAGGAGGGGTGACTTGCGGGGCTCGGACCAGGTTCTGTTACCCAGAATCCTTTGCAAACCTCAAAATTTGGCTAAAAAAACACATGTTCCTCACATTTCTGTGGCAGAAAGTTCTGGAATCTGAGAGGAGCTACAAATTTCCTTCCACCCAGCGTTCCCCCAAGTCTCCCGATAAAAATGATACCTCACTTGCGTGGGTAGGCCTAGCGCCGGCGACAGGAAACACCCCAAAGCGCAACGTGGACACATCCTAAATTTTGGGAGAAAACAGAGGTGTTTTTTGCGAAGTGCCTACCTGTAGATTTTGGCCTCTAGCTCAGCCGGCACCTAGGGAAACCTACCAAACCTGTGCATTTCTGAAAACTAGAGACCTAGGGGAATCCAAGGAGGGGTGACTTGCGGGGCTCGGACCAGGTTCTGTTACCCAGAATCCTTTGCAAACCTCAAAATTTGGCTAAAAAAACACATGTTCCTCACATTTCTGTGGCAGAAAGTTCTGGAATCTGAGAGGAGCTACAAATTTCCTTCCACCGAGCGTTCCCCCAAGTCTCCCGATAAAAATGATACCTCACTTGCGTGGGTAGGCCTAGCGCCGGCGACAGGAAACACCCCAAAGCGCAACGTGGACACATCCTAAATTTTGGGAGAAAACAGAGGTGTTTTTTGCGAAGTGCCTACCTGTAGATTTTGGCCTTTTGCTCAGCCGGCACCTAGGGAAACCTACCAAGCCTGTGCATTTCTGAAAACTAGAGACCTAGGGGAATCCAAGGAGGGGTGACTTGCGGGGCTCGGACCAGGTTCTGTTACCCAGAATCCTTTGCAAACCTCAAAATTTGGCTAAAAAAACACATGTTCCTCACATTTCTGTGGCAGAAAGTTCTGGAATCTGAGAGGAGCTACAAATTTCCTTCCACCCAGCGTTCCCCCAAGTCTCCCGATAAAAATGATACCTCACTTGCGTGGGTAGGCCTAGCGCCGGCGACAGGAAACACCCCAAAGCGCAACGTGGACACATCCTAAATTTTGGGAGAAAACAGAGGTGTTTTTTGCGAAGTGCCTACCTGTAGATTTTGGCCTCTAGCTCAGCCGGCACCTAGGGAAACCTACCAAACCTGTGCATTTCTGAAAACTAGAGACCTAGGAGAATCCAAGGAGGGGTGACTTGCGGGGCTCGGACCAGGTTCTGTTACCCAGAATCCTTTGCAAACCTCAAAATTTGGCTAAAAAAACACATGTTCCTCACATTTCTGTGGCAGAAAGTTCTGGAATCTGAGAGGAGCTACAAATTTCCTTCCACCCAGCGTTCCCCCAAGTCTCCCGATAAAAATGATACCTCACTTGCATGGGTAGGCCTAGCGCCGGCGAGAGGAAACACCCCAAAGCGCAACGTGGACACATCCTAAATTTTGGAAAAAAACAGAGGTGTTTTTTGCGAAGTGCCTACCTGTAGATTTTGACCTCTAGCTCAGCCGGCACCTAGGGAATCCTACCAAACCTGTGCATTTCTGAAAACTAGAGACCTAGGGGAATCCAAGGAGGGGTGACTTGCGGGGCTCGGACCAGGTTCTGTTACCCAGAATCCTTTGCAAACCTCAAAATTTGGCTAAAAAAACACATGTTCCTCACATTTCTGTGGCAGAAAGTTCTGGAATCTGAGAGGAGCTACAAATTTCCTTCCACCCAGCGTTCCCCCCAAGTCTCCCGATAAAAATGATACCTCACCTGCGTGGGTAGGCCTAGCGCCGGCGACAGGAAACACCCCAAAGCGCAACGTGGACACATCCTAAATTTGGGGAGAAAACAGAGGTGTTTTTTGCGAAGTGCCTACCTGTAGATTTTGGCCTCTTGCTCAGCCGGCACCTAGGGAAACCTACCAAACCTGTGCATTTCTGAAAACTAGAGACCTAGGGGAATCCAAGGAGGGGTGACTTGCGGGGCTCGGACCAGGTTCTGTTACCCAGAATCCTTTGCAAACCTCAAAATTTGGCTAAATAAACACATGTTCCTCACATTTCTGTGGCAGAAAGTTCTGGAATCTGAGAGGAGCTACAAATTTCCTTCCACCCAGCGTTCCCCCAAGTCTCCCGATAAAAATGATACCTCACTTGCGTGGGTAGGCCTAGCGCCGGCGACAGGAAACACCCCAAAGCGCAACGTGGACACATCCTAAATTTTGGGAGAAAACAGAGGTGTTTTTTGCGAAGTGCCTACCTGTAGATTTTGGCCTCTAGCTCAGCCGGCACCTAGGGAAACCTACCAAACCTGTGCATTTCTGAAAACTAGAGACCTAGGGGAATCCAAGGAGGGGTGACTTGCGGGGCTCGGACCAGGTTCTGTTACCCAGAATCCTTTGCAAACCTCAAAATGTGGCTAAAAAAACACATGTTCCTCACATTTCTGTGGCAGAAAGTTCTGGAATCTGAGAGGAGCTACAAATTTCCTTCCACCCAGCGTTCCCCCAAGTCTCCCGATAAAAATGATACCTCACTTGCGTGGGTAGGCCTAGCGCCGGCGACAGGAAACACCCCAAAGCGCAACGTGGACACATCCTAAATTTTGGAAAAAAACAGAGGTGTTTTTTGCGAAGTGCCTACCTGTAGATTTTGGCCTCTAGCTCAGCCGGCACCTAGGGAAACCTACCAAACCTGTGCATTTCTGAAAACTAGAGACCTAGGGGAATCCAAGGAGGGGTGACTTGCGGGGCTCGGACCAGGTTCTGTTACCCAGAATCCTTTGCAAACCTCAAAATTTGGCTAAAAAAACACATGTTCCTCACATTTCTGTGGCAGAAAGTTCTGGAATCTGAGAGGAGCTACAAATTTCCTTCCACCCAGCGTTCCCCCAAGTCTCCCGATAAAAATGATACTTCACTTGCGTGGGTAGGCCTAGCGCCGGCGACAGGAAACACCCCAAAGCGCAACGTGGACACATCCTAAATTTTGGAAAAAAACAGAGGTGTTTTTTGCGAAGTGCCTACCTGTAGATTTTGGCCTCTAGCTCAGTCGGCACCTAGGGAATCCTACCAAACCTGTGCATTTCTGAAAACTAGAGACCTAGGGGAATCCAAGGAGGGGTGACATGCGGGGCTCGGACCAGGTTCTGTTACCCAGAATCCTTTGCAAACCTCAAAATTTGGCTAAAAAAACACATGTTCCTCACATTTCTGTGGCAGAAAGTTCTGGAATCTGAGAGGAGCTACAAATTTCCTTCCACCCAGCGTTCCCCCAAGTCTCCCGATAAAAATGATACCTCACCTGCGTGGGTAGGCCTAGCGCCGGCGACAGGAAACACCCCAAAGCGCAACGTGGACACATCCTAAATTTTGGAAAAAAACAGAGGTGTTTTTTGCGAAGTGCCTACCTGTAGATTTTGGCCTCTAGCTCAGCCGGCACCTAGGGAATCCTACCAAACCTGTGCATTTCTGAAAACTAGAGACCTAGGGGAATCCAAGGAGGGGTGACTTGCGGGGCTCGGACCAGGTTCTGTTACCCAGAATCCTTTGCAAACCTCAAAATTTGGCTAAAAAAACACATGTTCCTCACATTTCTGTGGCAGAAAGTTCTGGAATCTGAGAGGAGCTACAAATTTCCTTCCACCGAGCGTTCCCCCAAGTCTCCCGATAAAAATGATACCTCACTTGCGTGGGTAGGCCTAGCGCCGGCGACAGGAAACACCCCAAAGCGCAACGTGGACACATCCTAAATTTTGGGAGAAAACAGAGGTGTTTTTTGCGAAGTGCCTACCTGTAGATTTTGGCCTCTTGCTCAGCCGGCACCTAGGGAAACCTACCAAGCCTGTGCATTTCTGAAAACTAGAGACCTAGGGGAATCCAAGGAGGGGTGACTTGCGGGGCTCGGACCAGGTTCTGTTACCCAGAATCCTTTGCAAACCTCAAAATTTGGCTAAAAAAACACATGTTCCTCACATTTCTGTGGCAGAAAGTTCTGGAATCTGAGAGGAGCTACAAATTTCCTTCCACCCAGCGTTCCCCCAAGTCTCCCGATAAAAATGATACCTCACTTGCGTGGGTAGGCCTAGCGCCGGCGACAGGAAACACCCCAAAGCGCAACGTGGACACATCCTAAATTTTGGGAGAAAACAGAGGTGTTTTTTGCGAAGTGCCTACCTGTAGATTTTGGCCTCTAGCTCAGCCGGCACCTAGGGAAACCTACCAAACCTGTGCATTTCTGAAAACTAGAGACCTAGGGGAATCCAAGGAGGGGTGACTTGCGGGGCTCGGACCAGGTTCTGTTACCCAGAATCCTTTGCAAACCTCAAAATTTGGCTAAAAAAACACATGTTCCTCACATTTCTGTGGCAGAAAGTTCTGGAATCTGAGAGGAGCTACAAATTTCCTTCCACCGAGCGTTCCCCCAAGTCTCCCGATAAAAATGATACCTCACTTGCGTGGGTAGGCCTAGCGCCGGCGACAGGAAACACCCCAAAGCGCAACGTGGACACATCCTAAATTTTGGGAGAAAACAGAGGTGTTTTTTGCGAAGTGCCTACCTGTAGATTTTGGCCTTTTGCTCAGCCGGCACCTAGGGAAACCTACCAAGCCTGTGCATTTCTGAAAACTAGAGACCTAGGGGAATCCAAGGAGGGGTGACTTGCGGGGCTCGGACCAGGTTCTGTTACCCAGAATCCTTTGCAAACCTCAAAATTTGGCTAAAAAAACACATGTTCCTCACATTTCTGTGGCAGAAAGTTCTGGAATCTGAGAGGAGCTACAAATTTCCTTCCACCCAGCGTTCCCCCAAGTCTCCCGATAAAAATGATACCTCACTTGCGTGGGTAGGCCTAGCGCCGGCGACAGGAAACACCCCAAAGCGCAACGTGGACACATCCTAAATTTTGGGAGAAAACAGAGGTGTTTTTTGCGAAGTGCCTACCTGTAGATTTTGGCCTCTAGCTCAGCCGGCACCTAGGGAAACCTACCAAACCTGTGCATTTCTGAAAACTAGAGACCTAGGAGAATCCAAGGAGGGGTGACTTGCGGGGCTCGGACCAGGTTCTGTTACCCAGAATCCTTTGCAAACCTCAAAATTTGGCTAAAAAAACACATGTTCCTCACATTTCTGTGGCAGAAAGTTCTGGAATCTGAGAGGAGCTACAAATTTCCTTCCACCCAGCGTTCCCCCAAGTCTCCCGATAAAAATGATACCTCACTTGCATGGGTAGGCCTAGCGCCGGCGAGAGGAAACACCCCAAAGCGCAACGTGGACACATCCTAAATTTTGGAAAAAAACAGAGGTGTTTTTTGCGAAGTGCCTACCTGTAGATTTTGACCTCTAGCTCAGCCGGCACCTAGGGAATCCTACCAAACCTGTGCATTTCTGAAAACTAGAGACCTAGGGGAATCCAAGGAGGGGTGACTTGCGGGGCTCGGACCAGGTTCTGTTACCCAGAATCCTTTGCAAACCTCAAAATTTGGCTAAAAAAACACATGTTCCTCACATTTCTGTGGCAGAAAGTTCTGGAATCTGAGAGGAGCTACAAATTTCCTTCCACCCAGCGTTCCCCCAAGTCTCCCGATAAAAATGATACCTCACCTGCGTGGGTAGGCCTAGCGCCGGCGACAGGAAACACCCCAAAGCGCAACGTGGACACATCCTAAATTTGGGGAGAAAACAGAGGTGTTTTTTGCGAAGTGCCTACCTGTAGATTTTGGCCTCTTGCTCAGCCGGCACCTAGGGAAACCTACCAAACCTGTGCATTTCTGAAAACTAGAGACCTAGGGGAATCCAAGGAGGGGTGACTTGCGGGGCTCGGACCAGGTTCTGTTACCCAGAATCCTTTGCAAACCTCAAAATTTGGCTAAATAAACACATGTTCCTCACATTTCTGTGGCAGAAAGTTCTGGAATCTGAGAGGAGCTACAAATTTCCTTCCACCCAGCGTTCCCCCAAGTCTCCCGATAAAAATGATACCTCACTTGCGTGGGTAGGCCTAGCGCCGGCGACAGGAAACACCCCAAAGCGCAACGTGGACACATCCTAAATTTTGGGAGAAAACAGAGGTGTTTTTTGCGAAGTGCCTACCTGTAGATTTTGGCCTCTAGCTCAGCCGGCACCTAGGGAAACCTACCAAACCTGTGCATTTCTGAAAACTAGAGACCTAGGGGAATCCAAGGAGGGGTGACTTGCGGGGCTCGGACCAGGTTCTGTTACCCAGAATCCTTTGCAAACCTCAAAATGTGGCTAAAAAAACACATGTTCCTCACATTTCTGTGGCAGAAAGTTCTGGAATCTGAGAGGAGCTACAAATTTCCTTCCACCCAGCGTTCCCCCAAGTCTCCCGATAAAAATGATACCTCACTTGCGTGGGTAGGCCTAGCGCCGGCGACAGGAAACACCCCAAAGCGCAACGTGGACACATCCTAAATTTTGGAAAAAAACAGAGGTGTTTTTTGCGAAGTGCCTACCTGTAGATTTTGGCCTCTAGCTCAGCCGGCACCTAGGGAAACCTACCAAACCTGTGCATTTCTGAAAACTAGAGACCTAGGGGAATCCAAGGAGGGGTGACTTGCGGGGCTCGGACCAGGTTCTGTTACCCAGAATCCTTTGCAAACCTCAAAATTTGGCTAAAAAAACACATGTTCCTCACATTTCTGTGGCAGAAAGTTCTGGAATCTGAGAGGAGCTACAAATTTCCTTCCACCCAGCGTTCCCCCAAGTCTCCCGATAAAAATGATACCTCACTTGCGTGGGTAGGCCTAGCGCCGGCGACAGGAAACACCCCAAAGCGCAACGTGGACACATCCTAAATTTTGGGAGAAAACAGAGGTGTTTTTTGCGAAGTGCCTACCTGTAGATTTTGGCCTCTTGCTCAGCCGGCACCTAGGGAAACCTACCAAACCTGTGCATTTCTGAAAACTAGAGACCTAGGGGAATCCAAGGAGGGGTGACTTGCGGGGCTCGGACCAGGTTCTGTTACCCAGAATCCTTTGCAAACCTCAAAATTTGGCAAAAAAAACACATGTTCCTCACGTTTCTGTGGCAGAAAGTTCTGGAATCTGAGAGGAGCTACGAATTTCCTTCCACCCAGCGTTCCCCCAAGTCTCCCGATAAAAATGATACCTCACTTGCGTGGGTAGGCCTAGCGCCGGCGACAGGAAACACCCCAAAGCGCAACGTGGACACATCCTAAATTTTGGGAGAAAACAGAGGTGTTTTTTGCGAAGTGCCTCCCTGTAGATTTTGGCGTCTAGCTCAGCCGGCACCTAGGGAAACCTACCAAACCTGTGCATTTCTGAAAACTAGAGACCTAGGAGAATCCAAGGAGGGGTGACTTGCGGGGCTCGGACCAGGTTCTGTTACCCAGAATCCTTTGCAAACCTCAAAATTTGGCTAAAAAAACACATGTTCCTCACATTTTTGTGGCAGAAAGTTCTGGAATCTGAGAGGAGCTACAAATTTCCTTTCACCCAGCGTTCCCCCAAGTCTCCCGATAAAAATGATACCTCACTTGCGTGGGTAGGCCTAGCGCCGGCGACAGGAAACACCCCAAAGCGCAACGTGGACACATCCTAAATTTTGGGAGAGAACAGAGGTGTTTTTTGCGAAGTGCCTACCTGTAGATTTTGGCCTCTAGCTCAGCCGGCACCTAGGGAAACCCACCAAACCTGTGCATTTCTGAAAACTAGAGACCTAGAGGAATCCAAGGAGGGGTGACTTGCGGGGCTCGGACCAGGTTCTGTTACCCAGAATCCTTTGCAAACCTCAAAATTTGGCTAAAAAAACACATGTTCCTCACATTTCTGTGGCAGAAAGTTCTGGAATCTGAGAGGAGCTACAAATTTCCTTCCACCCAGCGTTCCCCCAAGTCTCCCGATAAAAATGATACCTCACTTGCGTGGGTAGGCCTAGCGCCGGCGACAGGAAACACCCCAAAGCGCAACGTGGACACATCCTAAATTTTGGGAGAAAACAGAGGTGTTTTTTGCGAAGTGCCTACCTGTAGATTTTGGCCTCTAGCTCAGCCGGCACCTAGGGAAACCTACCAAACCTGTGCATTTCTGAAAACTAGAGACCTAGGGGAATCCAAGGAGGGGTGACTTGCGGGGCTCGGACCAGGTTCTGTTACCCAGAATCCTTTGCAAACCTCAAAATGTGGCTAAAAAAACACATGTTCCTCACATTTCTGTGGCAGAAAGTTCTGGAATCTGAGAGGAGCTACAAATTTCCTTCCACCCAGCGTTCCCCCAAGTCTCCCGATAAAAATGATACCTCACTTGCGTGGGTAGGCCTAGCGCCGGCGACAGGAAACACCCCAAAGCGCAACGTGGACACATCCTAAATTTTGGAAAAAAACAGAGGTGTTTTTTGCGAAGTGCCTACCTGTAGATTTTGGCCTCTAGCTCAGCCGGCACCTAGGGAAACCTACCAAACCTGTGCATTTCTGAAAACTAGAGACCTAGGGGAATCCAAGGAGGGGTGACTTGCGGGGCTCGGACCAGGTTCTGTTACCCAGAATCCTTTGCAAACCTCAAAATTTGGCTAAAAAAACACATGTTCCTCACATTTCTGTGGCAGAAAGTTCTGGAATCTGAGAGGAGCTACAAATTTCCTTCCACCCAGCGTTCCCCCAAGTCTCCCGATAAAAATGATACCTCACTTGCGTGGGTAGGCCTAGCGCCGGCGACAGGAAACACCCCAAAGCGCAACGTGGACACATCCTAAATTTTGGGAGAAAACAGAGGTGTTTTTTGCGAAGTGCCTACCTGTAGATTTTGGCCTCTTGCTCAGCCGGCACCTAGGGAAACCTACCAAGCCTGTGCATTTCTGAAAACTAGAGACCTAGGGGAATCCAAGGAGGGGTGACTTGCGGGGCTCGGACCAGGTTCTGTTACCCAGAATCCTTTGCAAACCTCAAAATTTGGCTAAAAAAACACATGTTCCTCACATTTCTGTGGCAGAAAGTTCTGGAATCTGAGAGGAGCTACAAATTTCCTTCCACCCAGCGTTCCCCCAAGTCTCCCGATAAAAATGATACCTCACTTGCGTGGGTAGGCCTAGCGCCAGCGACAGGAAACACCCCAAAGCGCAACGTGGACACATCCTAAATTTTGGGAGAAAACAGAGGTGTTTTTTGCGAAGTGCCTACCTGTAGATTTTGGCCTCTAGCTCAGCCGGCACCTAGGGAAACCTACGAAACCTGTGCATTTCTGAAAACTAGAGACCTAGGAGAATCCAAGGAGGGGTGACTTGCGGGGCTCGGACCAGGTTCTGTTACCCAGAATCCTTTGCAAACCTCAAAATTTGGCTAAAAAAACACATGTTCCTCACATTTTTGTGGCAGAAAGTTCTGGAATCTGAGAGGAGCTACAAATTTCCTTTCACCCAGCGTTCCCCCAAGTCTCCCGATAAAAATGATACCTCACTTGCGTGGGTAGGCCTAGCGCCGGCGACAGGAAACACCCCAAAGCGCAACGTGGACACATCCTAAATTTTGGGAGAGAACAGAGGTGTTTTTTGCGAAGTGCCTACCTGTAGATTTTGGCCTCTAGCTCAGCCGGCACCTAGGGAAACCCACCAAACCTGTGCATTTCTGAAAACTAGAGACCTAGAGGAATCCAAGGAGGGGTGACTTGCGGGGCTCGGACCAGGTTCTGTTACCAAGAATCCTTTGCAAACCTCAAAATTTGGCTAAAAAAACACATGTTCCTCACATTTCTGTGGCAGAAAGTTCTGGAATCTGAGAGGAGCTACAAATTTCCTTCCACCCAGCGTTCCCCCAAGTCTCCCGATAAAAATGATACCTCACTTGCGTGGGTAGGGCCTAGCGCCGGCGACAGGAAACACCCCAAAGCGCAACGTGGACACATCCTAAATTTTGGAAAAAAACAGAGGTGTTTTTTGCGAAGTGCCTACCTGTAGATTTTGGCCTCTAGCTCAGCCGGCACCTAGGGAAACCTACCAAACCTGTGCATTTCTGAAAACTAGAGACCTAGGGGAATCCAAGGAGGGGTGACTTGCGGGGCTCGGACCAGGTTCTGTTACCCAGAATCCTTTGCAAACCTCAAAATTTGGCTAAAAAAACACATGTTCCTCACATTTCTGTGGCAGAAAGTTCTGGAATCTGAGAGGAGCTACAAATTTCCTTCCACCCAGCGTTCCCGCAAGTCTCCCGATAAAAATGATACCTCACTTGCGTGGGAAGGCCTAGCGCCGGCGACAGGAAACACCCCAAAGCGCAACGTGGACACATCCTAAATTTGGGGAGAAAACAGAGGTGTTTTTTGCGAAGTGCCTACCTGTAGATTTTGGCCTCTTGCTCAGCCGGCACCTAGGGAAACCTACCAAACCTGTGCATTTCTGAAAACTAGAGACCTAGGGGAATCCAAGGAGGGGTGACTTGCGGGGCTCGGACCAGGTTCTGTTACCCAGAATCCTTTGCAAACCTCAAAATTTGGCTAAAAAAACACATGTTCCTCACATTTCTGTGGCAGAAAGTTCTGGAATCTGAGAGGAGCTACAAATTTCCTTCCACCCAGCGTTCCCCCAAGTCTCCCGATAAAAATGATACCTCACTTGCGTGGGTAGGCCTAGCGCCGGCGACAGGAAACACCCCAAAGCGCAACGTGGACACATCCTAAATTTTGGGAGAAAACAGAGGTGTTTTTTGCGAAGTGCCTACCTGTAGATTTTGGCCTCTTGCTCAGCCGGCACCTAGGGAAACCTACCAAGCCTGTGCATTTCTGAAAACTAGAGACCTAGGGGAATCCAAGGAGGGGTGACTTGCGGGGCTCGGACCAGGTTCTGTTACCCAGAATCCTTTGCAAACCTCAAAATTTGGCTAAAAAAACACATGTTCCTCACATTTCTGTGGCAGAAAGTTCTGGAATCTGAGAGGAGCTACAAATTTCCTTCCACCCAGCGTTCCCCCAAGTCTCCCGATAAAAATGATACCTCACTTGCGTGGGTAGGCCTAGCGCCAGCGACAGGAAACACCCCAAAGCGCAACGTGGACACATCCTAAATTTTGGGAGAAAACAGAGGTGTTTTTTGCGAAGTGCCTACCTGTAGATTTTGGCCTCTAGCTCAGCCGGCACCTAGGGAAACCTACGAAACCTGTGCATTTCTGAAAACTAGAGACCTAGGAGAATCCAAGGAGGGGTGACTTGCGGGGCTCGGACCAGGTTCTGTTACCCAGAATCCTTTGCAAACCTCAAAATGTGGCTAAAAAAACACATGTTCCTCACATTTCTGTGGCAGAAAGTTCTGGAATCTGAGAGGAGCTACAAATTTCCTTCCACCCAGCGTTCCCCCAAGTCTCCCGATAAAAATGATACCTCACTTGCATGGGTAGGCCTAGCGCCGGCGACAGGAAACACCCCAAAGCGCAACGTGGACACATCCTAAATTTTGGAAAAAAACAGAGGTGTTTTTTGCGAAGTGCCTACCTGTAGATTTTGACCTCTAGCTCAGCCGGCACCTAGGGAATCCTACCAAACCTGTGCATTTCTGAAAACTAGAGACCTAGGGGAATCCAAGGAGGGGTGACTTGCGGGGCTCGGACCAGGTTCTGTTACCCAGAATCCTTTGCAAACCTCAAAATTTGGCTAAAAAAAACACATGTTCCTCACATTTCTGTGGCAGAAAGTTCTGGAATCTGAGAGGAGCTACAAATTTCCTTCCACCCAGCGTTCCCCCAAGTCTCCCGATAAAAATGATACCTCACTTGCATGGGTAGGCCTAGCGCCGGCGACAGGAAACACCCCAAAGCGCAACGTGGACACATCCTAAATTTTGGAAAAAAACAGAGGTGTTTTTTGCGAAGTGCCTACCTGTAGATTTTGACCTCTAGCTCAGCCGGCACCTAGGGAATCCTACCAAACCTGTGCATTTCTGAAAACTAGAGACCTAGGGGAATCCAAGGAGGGGTGACTTGCGGGGCTCGGACCAGGTTCTGTTACCCAGAATCCTTTGCAAACCTCAAAATTTGGCTAAAAAAACACATGTTCCTCACATTTCTGTGGCAGAAAGTTCTGGAATCTGAGAGGAGCTACAAATTTCCTTCCACCCAGCGTTCCCGCAAGTCTCCCGATAAAAATGATACCTCACTTGCGTGGGAAGGCCTAGCGCCGGCGACAGGAAACACCCCAAAGCGCAACGTGGACACATCCTAAATTTGGGGAGAAAACAGAGGTGTTTTTTGCGAAGTGCCTACCTGTAGATTTTGGCCTCTTGCTCAGCCGGCACCTAGGGAAACCTACCAAACCTGTGCATTTCTGAAAACTAGAGACCTAGGGGAATCCAAGGAGGGGTGACTTGCGGGGCTCGGACCAGGTTCTGTTACCCAGAATCCTTTGCAAACCTCAAAATTTGGCTAAAAAAAACACATGTTCCTCACATTTCTGTGGCAGAAAGTTCTGGAATCTGAGAGGAGCTACAAATTTCCTTCCACCCAGCGTTCCCCCAAGTCTCCCGATAAAAATGATACCTCACTTGCGTGGGTAGGCCTAGCGCCGGCGACAGGAAACACCCCAAAGCGCAACGTGGACACATCCTAAATTTTGGGAGAAAACAGAGGTGTTTTTTGCGAAGTGCCTACCTGTAGATTTTGGCCTCTTGCTCAGCCGGCACCTAGGGAAACCTACCAAGCCTGTGCATTTCTGAAAACTAGAGACCTAGGGGAATCCAAGGAGGGGTGACTTGCGGGGCTCGGACCAGGTTCTGTTACCCAGAATCCTTTGCAAACCTCAAAATTTGGCTAAAAAAACACATGTTCCTCACATTTCTGTGGCAGAAAGTTCTGGAATCTGAGAGGAGCTACAAATTTCCTTCCACCCAGCGTTCCCCAAGTCTCCCGATAAAAATGATACCTCACTTGCGTGGGTAGGCCTAGCGCCAGCGACAGGAAACACCCCAAAGCGCAACGTGGACACATCCTAAATTTTGGAAAAAAACAGAGGTGTTTTTTGCGAAGTGCCTACCTGTAGATTTTGGCCTCTAGCTCAGCCGGCACCTAGGGAAACCTACGAAACCTGTGCATTTCTGAAAACTAGAGACCTAGGAGAATCCAAGGAGGGGTGACTTGCGGGGCTCGGACCAGGTTCTGTTACCCAGAATCCTTTGCAAACCTCAAAATGTGGCTAAAAAAACACAATGTTCCTCACATTTCTGTGGCAGAAAGTTCTGGAATCTGAGAGGAGCTACAAATTTCCTTCCACCCAGCGTTCCCCCAAGTCTCCCGATAAAAATGATACCTCACTTGCATGGGTAGGCCTAGCGCCGGCGACAGGAAACACCCCAAAGCGCAACGTGGACACATCCTAAATTTTGGAAAAAAACAGAGGTGTTTTTTTGCGAAGTGCCTACCTGTAGATTTTGACCTCTAGCTCAGCCGGCACCTAGGGAATCCTACCAAACCTGTGCATTTCTGAAAACTAGAGACCTAGGGGAATCCAAGGAGGGGTGACTTGCGGGGCTCGGACCAGGTTCTGTTACCCAGAATCCTTTGCAAACCTCAAAATTTGGCTAAAAAAAACACATGTTCCTCACATTTCTGTGGCAGAAAGTTCTGGAATCTGAGAGGAGCTACAAATTTCCTTCCACCCAGCGTTCCCCCAAGTCTCCGATAAAAATGATACCTCACTTGCATGGGTAGGCCTAGCGCCGGCGACAGGAAACACCCCAAAGCGCAACGTGGACACATCCTAAATTTTGGAAAAAAACAGAGGTGTTTTTTGCGAAGTGCCTACCTGTAGATTTTGACCTCTAGCTCAGCCGGCACCTAGGGAATCCTACCAAACCTGTGCTATTTGCTGAAAACTAGAGACCTAGGGGAATCCAAGGAGGGGTGACTTGCGGGGCTCGGACCAGGTTCTGTTACCCAGAATCCTTTGCAAACCTCAAAATTTGGCTAAAAAAACACATGTTCCTCACATTTCTGTGGCAGAAAGTTCTGGAATCTGAGAGGAGCTACAAATTTCCTTCCACCCAGCGTTCCCCCAAGTCTCCCGATAAAAATGATACCTCACTTGCGTGGGTAGGCCTAGCGCCGGCGACAGGAAACACCCCAAAGCGCAACGTGGACACATCCTAAATTTTGGGAGAAAACAGAGGTGTTTTTTGCGAAGTGCCTACCTGTAGATTTTGGCCTCTTGCTCAGCCGGCACCTAGGGAAACCTACCAAACCTGTGCATTTCTGAAAACTAGAGACCTAGGGGAATCCAAGGAGGGGTGACTTGCGGGGCTCGGACCAGGTTCTGTTACCCAGAATCCTTTGCAAACCTCAAAATTTGGCTAAAAAAACACATGTTCCTCACATTTCTGTGGCAGAAAGTTCTGGAATCTGAGAGGAGCTACAAATTTCCTTCCACCCAGCGTTCCCCCAAGTCTCCCGATAAAAATGATACCTCACTTGCGTGGGTAGGCCTAGCGCCGGCGACAGGAAACACCCCAAAGCGCAACGTGGACACATCCTAAATTTTGGGAGAAAACAGAGGTGTTTTTTGCGAAGTGCCTACCTGTAGATTTTGGCCTCTTGCTCAGCCGGCACCTAGGGAAACCTACCAAACCTGTGCATTTCTGAAAACTAGAGACCTAGGGGAATCCAAGGAGGGGTGACTTGCGGGGCTCGGACCAGGTTCTGTTACCCAGAATCCTTTGCAAACCTCAAAATTTGGCTAAAAAAACACATGTTCCTCACGTTTCTGTGGCAGAAAGTTCTGGAATCTGAGAGGAGCTACGAATTTCCTTCCACCCAGCGTTCCCCCAAGTCTCCCGATAAAAATGATACCTCACTTGCGTGGGTAGGCCTAGCGCCGGCGACAGGAAACACCCCAAAGCGCAACGTGGACACATCCTAAATTTTGGGAGAAAACAGAGGTGTTTTTTGCGAAGTGCCTCCCTGTAGATTTTGGCGTCTAGCTCAGCCGGCACCTAGGGAAACCTACCAAACCTGTGCATTTCTGAAAACTAGAGACCTAGGAGAATCCAAGGAGGGGTGACTTGCGGGGCTCGGACCAGGTTCTGTTACCCAGAATCCTTTGCAAACCTCAAAATTTGGCTAAAAAAACACATGTTCCTCACATTTTTGTGGCAGAAAGTTCTGGAATCTGAGAGGAGCTACAAATTTCCTTTCACCCAGCGTTCCCCCAAGTCTCCCGATAAAAATGATACCTCACTTGCGTGGGTAGGCCTAGCGCCGGCGACAGGAAACACCCCAAAGCGCAACGTGGACACATCCTAAATTTTGGGAGAAAACAGAGGTGTTTTTTGCGAAGTGCCTACCTGTAGATTTTGGCCTCTAGCTCAGCCGGCACCTAGGGAAACCCACCAAACCTGTGCATTTCTGAAAACTAGAGACCTAGAGGAATCCAAGGAGGGGTGACTTGCGGGGCTCGGACCAGGTTCTGTTACCAAGAATCCTTTGCAAACCTCAAAATTTGGCTAAAAAAACACATGTTCCTCACATTTCTGTGGCAGAAAGTTCTGGAATCTGAGAGGAGCTACAAATTTCCTTCCACCCAGCGTTCCCCCAAGTCTCCCGATAAAAATGATACCTCACTTGCATGGGTAGGCCTAGCGCCGGCGACAGGAAACACCCCAAAGCGCAACGTGGACACATCCTAAATTTTGGAAAAAAACAGAGGTGTTTTTTGCGAAGTGCCTACCTGTAGATTTTGGCCTCTAGCTCAGCCGGCACCTAGGGAAACCTACCAAACCTGTGCATTTCTGAAAACTAGAGACCTAGGGGAATCCAAGGAGGGGTGACTTGCGGGGCTCGGACCAGGTTCTGTTACCCAGAATCCTTTGCAAACCTCAAAATTTGGCTAAAAAAACACATGTTCCTCACATTTCTGTGGCAGAAAGTTCTGGAATCTGAGAGGAGCTACAAATTTCCTTCCACCCAGCGTTCCCGCAAGTCTCCCGATAAAAATGATACCTCACTTGCGTGGGAAGGCCTAGCGCCGGCGACAGGAAACACCCCAAAGCGCAACGTGGACACATCCTAAATTTGGGGAGAAAACAGAGGTGTTTTTTGCGAAGTGCCTACCTGTAGATTTTGGCCTCTTGCTCAGCCGGCACCTAGGGAAACCTACCAAACCTGTGCATTTCTGAAAACTAGAGACCTAGGGGAATCCAAGGAGGGGTGACTTGCGGGGCTCGGACCAGGTTCTGTTACCCAGAATCCTTTGCAAACCTCAAAATTTGGCTAAAAAAACACATGTTCCTCACATTTCTGTGGCAGAAAGTTCTGGAATCTGAGAGGAGCTACAAATTTCCTTCCACCCAGCGTTCCCCCAAGTCTCCCGATAAAAATGATACCTCACTTGCGTGGGTAGGCCTAGCGCCGGCGACAGGAAACACCCCAAAGCGCAACGTGGACACATCCTAAATTTTGGGAGAAAACAGAGGTGTTTTTTGCGAAGTGCCTACCTGTAGATTTTGGCCTCTAGCTCAGCCGGCACCTAGGGAAACCTACCAAACCTGTGCATTTCTGAAAACTAGAGACCTAGGGGAATCCAAGGAGGGGTGACTTGCGGGGCTCGGACCAGGTTCTGTTACCCAGAATCCTTTGCAAACCTCAAACTTTGGCTAAAAAAACACATGTTCCTCACATTTTTGTGGCAGAAAGTTCTGGAATCTGAGAGGAGCTACAAATTTCCTTCCACCCAGCGTTCCCCCAAGTCTCCCGATAAAAATGATACCTCACTTGCGTGGGTAGGCCTAGCGCCGGCGACAGGAAACACCCCAAAGCGCAACGTGGACACATCCTAAATTTTGGGAGAAAACAGAGGTGTTTTTTGCGAAGTGCCTACCTGTTGATTTTGGCCTCTAGCTCAGCCGGCACCTAGGGAAACCTACCGAACCTGTGCATTTCTGAAAACTAGAGACCTAGAGGAATCCAAGGAGGGGTGACTTGCGGGGCTCGGACCAGGTTCTGTTACCAAGAATCCTTTGCAAACCTCAAAATTTGGCTAAAAAAACACATGTTCCTCACATTTCTGTGGCAGAATGTTCTGGAATCTGAGAGGAGCTACAAATTTCCTTCCACCCAGCGTTCCCCCAAGTCTCCCGATAAAAATGATACCTCACTTGCGTGGGTAGGCCTAGCGCTGGCGACAGGAAACACCCCAAAGCGCAACGTGGACACATCCTAAATTTTGGAAAAAAACAGAGGTGTTTTTTGCAAAGTGCCTACCTGTAGATTTTGGCCTTTAGCTCAGCCGGCACCTAGTGAAACCTACCAAACCTGTGCTATTCTGAAAACTAGAGACCTAGGGGAATCCAAAGAGGGGTGACTTGCGGGGCTCGGACCAGGTTCTGTTACCCAGAATCCTTTGCAAACCTCAACATTTGGCTAAAAAAACACATGTTCCTCACATTTCTGTGGCAGAAAGTTCTGGAATCTGAGAGGAGCTACAAATTTCCTTCCACCCAGCGTTCCCCCAAGTCTCCCGATAAAAATGATACCTCACTTGCGTGGGGTAGGCCTAGCGCCGGCGACAGGAAACACCCCAAAGCGCAACGTGGACACATCCTAAATTTTGGAAAAAAACAGAGGTGTTTTTTGCGAAGTGCCTACCTGTAGATTTTGGCCTCTAGCTCAGCCGGCACCTAGGGAATCCTACCAAACCTGTGCATTTCTGAAAACTAGAGACCTAGGGGAATCCAAGGAGGGGTGGGTGACTTGCGGGGCTCGGACCAGGTTCTGTTACCCAGAATCCTTTGCAAACCTCAAAATTTGGCTAAAAAAACACATGTTCCTCAAATTTCTGTGGCAGAAAGTTCTGGAATCTGAGAGGAGCTACAAATTTCCTTCCACCCAGCGTTCCCCCAAGTCTCCCGATAAAAATGATACCTCACTTGCGTGGGTAGGCCTAGCGCCGGCGACAGGAAACACCCCAAAGCGCAACGTGGACACATCCTAAATTTGGGGAGAAAACAGAGGTGTTTTTTGCGAAGTGCCTACCTGTAGATTTTGGCCTCTTGCTCAGCCGGGCACCTAGGGAAACCTACCAAACCTGTGCATTTCTGAAAACTATAGAGACCTAGGGGAATCCAAGGAGGGGTGACTTGCGGGGCTCGGACCAGGTTCTGTTACCAGAATCCTTTGCAAACCTCAAAATTTGGCTAAAAAAACACATGTTCCTCACATTTCTGTGGCAGAAAGTTCTGGAATCTGAGAGGAGCTACAAATTTCCTTCCACCCAGCGTTCCCCCAAGTCTCCCGATAAAAATGATACCTCACTTGCGTGGGTAGGCCTAGCGCCGGCGACAGGAAACACCCCAAAGCGCAACGTGGACACATCCTAAATTTTGGGAGAAAACAGAGGTGTTTTTTGCGAAGTGCCTACCTGTAGATTTTGGCCTCTAGCTCAGCCGGCACCTAGGGAAACCTACCAAACCTGTGCATTTCTGAAAACTAGAGACCTAGGGGAATCCAAGGAGGGGTGACTTGCGGGGCTCGGACCAGGTTCTGTTACCCAGAATCCTTTGCAAACCTCAAAATTTGGCTAAAAAAACACATGTTCCTCACATTTCTGTGGCAGAAAGTTCTGGAATCTGAGAGGAGCTACAAATTTCCTTCCACCCAGTGTTCCCCCAAGTCTCCCGATAAAATGATACCTCACTTGCGTGGGTAGGCCTAGCGCCGGCGACAGGAAACACCCCAAAGCGCAACGTGGACACATCCTAAATTTTGGAAAAAAACAGAGGTGTTTTTTTGCGAAGTGCCTACCTGTAGATTTTGGCCTCTAGCTCAGCCGGCACCTAGGGAATCCTACCAAACCTGTGCATTTCTGAAAACTAGAGACCTAGGGGAATCCAAGGAGGGGTGACTTGCGGGGCTCGGACCAGGTTCTGTTACCCAGAATCCTTTGCAAACCTCAAAATTTGGCTAAAAAAACACATGTTCCTCACATTTCTGTGGCAGAAAGTTCTGGAATCTGAGAGGAGCTACAAATTTCCTTCCACCCAGCGTTCCCCCAAGTCTCCCGATAAAAATGATACCTCACCTGCGTGGGTAGGCCTAGCGCCGGCGACAGGAAACACCCCAAAGCGCAACGTGGACACATCCTAAATTTTGGGAGAAAACAGAGGTGTTTTTTGCGAAGTGCCTACCTGTAGATTTTGGCCTCTTGCTCAGCCGGCACCTAGGGAAACCTACCAAACCTGTGCATTTCTGAAAACTAGAGACCTAGGGGAATCCAAGGAGGGGTGACTTGCGGGGCTCGGACCAGGTTCTGTTACCCAGAATCGTTTGCAAACCTCAAAATTTGGCTAAAAAAACACATGTTCCTCACATTTCTGTGGCAGAAAGTTCTGGAATCTGAGAGGAGCTACAAATTTCCTTCCACCCAGCGTTCCCCAAGTCTCCCGATAAAAATGATACCTCACTTGCGTGGGTAGGCCTAGCGCCGGCGACAGGAAACACCCCAAAGCGCAACGTGGACACATCCTAAATTTTGGGAGAAAACAGAGGTGTTTTTTGCGAAGTGCCTACCTGTAGATTTTGGCCTCTAGCTCAGCCGGCACCTAGGGAAACCTACCAAACCTGTGCATTTCTGAAAAACTAGAGACCTAGGGGAATCCAAGGAGGGGTGACTTGCAGGCTCGGACCAGGTTCTGTTACCCAGAATCCTTTGCAAACCTCAAAATTTGGCTAAAAAAACACATGTTCCTCACACTTCTGTGGCAGACAGTTCTGGAATCTGAGAGGAGCTACAAATTTCCTTCCACCCAGCGTTCCCCCAAGTCTCCCGATAAAAATGATACTTCACTTGCGTGGGTAGGCCTAGCGCCGGCGACAGGAAACACCCCAAAGCGCAACGTGGACACATCCTAAATTTTGGAAAAAAACAGAGGTGTTTTTTGCGAAGTGCCTACCTGTAGATTTTGGCCTCTAGCTCAGTCGGCACCTAGGGAATCCTACCAAACCTGTGCATTTCTGAAAACTAGAGACCTAGGGGAATCCAAGGAGGGGTGACATGCGGGGCTCGGACCAGGTTCTGTTACCCAGAATCCTTTGCAAACCTCAAAATTTGGCTAAAAAAACACATGTTCCTCACATTTCTGTGGCAGAAAGTTCTGGAATCTGAGAGGAGCTACAAATTTCCTTCCACCCAGCGTTCCCCCAAGTCTCCCGATAAAAATGATAGCTCACCTGCGTGGGTAGGCCTAGCGCCGGCGACAGGAAACACCCCAAAGCGCAACGTGGACACATCCTAAATTTTGGGAAAAAAACAGAGGTGTTTTTTGCGAAGTGCCTACCTGTAGATTTTGGCCTCTAGCTCAGCCGGCACCTAGGGAATCTACCAAACCTGTGCATTTCTGAAAACTAGAGACCTAGGGGAATCCAAGGAGGGGTGACTTGCGGGGCTCGGACCAGGTTCTGTTACCCAGAATCCTTTGCAAACCTCAAAATTTGGCTAAAAAAACACATGTTCCTCACATTTCTGTGGCAGAAAGTTCTGGAATCTGAGAGGAGCTACAAATTTCCTTCCACCGAGCGTTCCCCAAGTCTCCGATAAAAATGATACCTCACTTGCGTGGGTAGGCCTAGCGCCGGCGACAGGAAACACCCCAAAGCGCAACGTGGACACATCCTAAATTTTGGGGTGAAAACAGAGGTGTTTTTTGCGAAGTGCCTACCTGTAGATTTTGGCCTCTTGCTCAGCCGGCACCTAGGGAAACCTACCAAGCCTGTGCATTTCTGAAAACTAGAGACCTAGGGGAATCCAAGGAGGGGTGACTTGCGGGGCTCGGACCAGGTTCTGTTACCCAGAATCCTTTGCAAACCTCAAAATTTGGCTAAAAAACACATGTTCCTCACATTTCTGTGGCAGAAAGTTCTGGAATCTGAGAGGAGCTACAAATTTCCTTCCACCCAGCGTTCCCCCAAGTCTCCCGATAAAAATGATACCTCACTTGCGTGGGTAGGCCTAGCGCCGGCGACAGGAAACACCCCAAAGCGCAACGTGGACACATCCTAAATTTTGGGAGAAAACAGAGGTGTTTTTTGCGAAGTGCCTACCTGTAGATTTGGCCTCTAGCTCAGCCGGAACCTAGGGAAACCTACCAAACCTGTGCATTTCTGAAAACTAGAGACCTAGGGGAATCCAAGGAGGGGTGACTTGCGGGGCTGACCAGGTTCTGTTACCCAGAATCCTTTGCAAACCTCAAAATTTGGCTAAAAAAACACATGTTCCTCACATTTCTGTGGCAGAAAGTTCTGGAATCTGAGAGGAGCTACAATTTTCCTTCCACCCAGCGTTCCCCCAAGTCTCCCGATAAAAATTATACCTCACTTGCGTTGGTAGGCCTAGCGCCGGCGACAGGAAACACCCCAAAGCGCAACGTGGACACATCCTAAATTTTGGAAAAAAACAGAGGTGTTTTTTGCGAAGTGCCTACCTGTAGATTTTGGCCTCTAGCTCAGCCGGCACCTAGAGAAACCTACCAAACCTGTGCATTTCTGAAAACTAGAGACCTAGGGGAATCCAAGGAGGGGTGACTTGCGGGGCTCGGACCAGGTTCTGTTACCCAGAATCCTTTGCAAACCTCAAAATTTGGCTAAAAAAACACATGTTCCTCACATTTTTGTGGCAGAAAGTTCTGGAATCTGAGAGGAGCTACAAATTTCCTTTCACCCAGCGTTCCCCCAAGTCTCCCGATAAAAATGATACCTCACTTGCGTGGGTAGGCCTAGCGCCGGCGACAGGAAACACCCCAAAGCGCAACGTGGACACATCCTAAATTTTGGGAGAAAACAGAGGTATTTTTTGCGAAGTGCCTACCTGTAGATTTTGGCCTCTAGCTCAGCCGGCACCTAGGGAAACCTACCAAACCTGTGCATTTCTGAAAACTAGAGACCTAGAGGAATCCAAGGAGGGGTGACTTGCGGGGCTCGGACCAGGTTCTGTTACCAAGAATCCTTTGCAAACCTCAAAATTTGGCTAAAAAAACACATGTTCCTCACATTTCTGTGGCAGAATGTTCTGGAATCTGAGAGGAGCTACAAATTTCCTTCCACCCAGCGTTCCCCCAAGTCTCCCGATAAAAATGATACCTCACTTGCGTGGGTAGGCCAGCGCTGGCGACAGGAAACACCCCAAAGCGCAACGTGGACACATCCTAAATTTTGGAAAAAAACAGAGGTGTTTTTTGCAAAGTGCCTACCTGTAGATTTTGGCCTTTAGCTCAGCCGGCACCTAGTGAAACCTACCAAACCTGTGCATTTCTGAAAACTAGAGACCTAGGGGAATCCAAAGAGGGGTGACTTGCGGGGCTCGGACCAGGTTCTGTTACCCAGAATCCTTTGCAAACCTCAACATTTGGCTAAAAAAACACATGTTCCTCACATTTCTGTGGCAGAAAGTTCTGGAATCTGAGAGGAGCTACAAATTTCCTTCCACCCAGCGTTCCCCCAAGTCTCCCGATAAAAATGATACCTCACTTGCGTGGGTAGGCCTAGCGCCGGCGACAGGAAACACCCCAAAGCGCAACGTGGACACATCCTAAATTTTGGAAAAAAACAGAGGTGTTTTTTGCGAAGTGCCTACCTGTAGATTTTGGCCTCTAGCTCAGCCGGCACCCAGGGAATCCTACCAAACCTGTGCATTTCTGAAAACTAGAGACCTAGGGGAATCCAAGGAGGGGTGACTTGCGGGGCTCGGACCAGGTTCTGTTACCCAGAATCCTTTGCAAACCTCAAAATTTGGTTAAAAAAACACATGTTCCTCACATTTCTGTGGCAGAAAGTTCTGGAATCTGAGAGGAGCTACAAATTTCCTTCCACCCAGCGTTCCCCCAAGTCTCCCGATAAAAATGATACCTCACTTGCGTGGGTAGGCCTAGCGCCGGCGACAGGAAACACCCCAAAGCGCAACGTGGACACATCCTAAATTTGGGGAGAAAACAGAGGTGTTTTTTGCGAAGTGCCTACCTGTAGATTTTGGCCTCTTGCTCAGCCGGCACCTAGGGAAACCTACCAAACCTGTGCATTTCTGAAAACTAGAGACCTAGGGGAATCCAAGGAGGGGTGACTTGCGGGGCTCGGACCAGGTTCTGTTACCCAGAATCCTTTGCAAACCTCAAACTTTGGCTAAAAAAACACATGTTCCTCACATTTTTGTGGCAGAAAGTTCTGGAATCTGAGAGGAGCTACAAATTTCCTTCCACCCAGCGTTCCCCCAAGTCTCCCGATAAAAATGATACCTCACTTGCGTGGGTAGGCCTAGCGCCGGCGACAGGAAACACCCCAAAGCGCAACGTGGACACATCCTAAATTTTGGGAGAAAACAGAGGTGTTTTTTGCGAAGTGCCTACCTGTAGATTTTGGCCTCTAGCTCAGCCGGCACCTAGGGAAACCTACCGAACCTGTGCATTTCTGAAAACTAGAGACCTAGAGGAATCCAAGGAGGGGTGACTTGCGGGGCTCGGACCAGGTTCTGTTACCAAGAATCCTTTGCAAACCTCAAAATTTGGCTAAAAAAACACATGTTCCTCACATTTCTGTGGCAGAATGTTCTGGAATCTGAGAGGAGCTACAAATTTCCTTCCACCCAGCGTTCCCCCAAGTCTCCCGATAAAAATGATACCTCACTTGCGTGGGTAGGCCTAGCGCTGGCGACAGGAAACACCCCAAAGCGCAACGTGGACACATCCTAAATTTTGGAAAAAAACAGAGGTGTTTTTTGCAAAGTGCCTACCTGTAGATTTTGGCCTTTAGCTCAGCCGGCACCTAGTGAAACCTACCAAACCTGTGCTATTCTGAAAACTAGAGACCTAGGGGAATCCAAAGAGGGGTGACTTGCGGGGCTCGGACCAGGTTCTGTTACCCAGAATCCTTTGCAAACCTCAACATTTGGCTAAAAAAACACATGTTCCTCACATTTCTGTGGCAGAAAGTTCTGGAATCTGAGAGGAGCTACAAATTTCCTTCCACCCAGCGTTCCCCCAAGTCTCCCGATAAAAATGATACCTCACTTGCGTGGGTAGGCCTAGCGCCGGCGACAGGAAACACCCCAAAGCGCAACGTGGACACATCCTAAATTTTGGAAAAAAACAGAGGTGTTTTTTGCGAAGTGCCTACCTGTAGATTTTGGCCTCTAGCTCAGCCGGCACCTAGGGAATCCTACCAAACCTGTGCATTTCTGAAAACTAGAGACCTAGGGGAATCCAAGGAGGGGTGACTTGCGGGGCTCGGACCAGGTTCTGTTACCCAGAATCCTTTGCAAACCTCAAAATTTGGCTAAAAAAACACATGTTCCTCAAATTTCTGTGGCAGAAAGTTCTGGAATCTGAGAGGAGCTACAAATTTCCTTCCACCCAGCGTTCCCCCAAGTCTCCCGATAAAAATGATACCTCACTTGCGTGGGTAGGCCTAGCGCCGGCGACAGGAAACACCCCAAAGCGCAACGTGGACACATCCTAAATTTGGGGAGAAAACAGAGGTGTTTTTTGCGAAGTGCCTACCTGTAGATTTTGGCCTCTTGCTCAGCCGGCACCTAGGGAAACCTACCAAACCTGTGCATTTCTGAAAACTAGAGACCTAGGGGAATCCAAGGAGGGGTGACTTGCGGGGCTCGGACCAGGTTCTGTTACCCAGAATCCTTTGCAAACCTCAAAATTTGGCTAAAAAAACACATGTTCCTCACATTTCTGTGGCAGAAAGTTCTGGAATCTGAGAGGAGCTACAAATTTCCTTCCACCCAGCGTTCCCCCAAGTCTCCCGATAAAAATGATACCTCACTTGCGTGGGTAGGCCTAGCGCCGGCGACAGGAAACACCCCAAAGCGCAACGTGGACACATCCTAAATTTTGGGAGAAAACAGAGGTGTTTTTTGCGAAGTGCCTACCTGTAGATTTTGGCCTCTAGCTCAGCCGGCACCTAGGGAAACCTACCAAACCTGTGCATTTCTGAAAACTAGAGACCTAGGGGAATCCAAGGAGGGGTGACTTGCGGGGCTCGGACCAGGTTCTGTTACCCAGAATCCTTTGCAAACCTCAAAATTTGGCTAAAAAAACACATGTTCCTCACATTTCTGTGGCAGAAAGTTCTGGAATCTGAGAGGAGCTACAAATTTCCTTCCACCCAGCGTTCCCCCAAGTCTCCCGATAAAAATGATACCTCACTTGCGTGGGTAGGCCTAGCGCCGGCGACAGGAAACACCCCAAAGCGCAACGTGGACACATCCTAAATTTTGGAAAAAAACAGAGGTGTTTTTTGCGAAGTGCCTACCTGTAGATTTTGGCCTCTAGCTCAGCCGGCACCTAGGGAATCCTACCAAACCTGTGCATTTCTGAAAACTAGAGACCTAGGGGAATCCAAGGAGGGGTGACTTGCGGGGCTCGGACCAGGTTCTGTTACCCAGAATCCTTTGCAAACCTCAAAATTTGGCTAAAAAAACACATGTTCCTCACATTTCTGTGGCAGAAAGTTCTGGAATCTGAGAGGAGCTACAAATTTCCTTCCACCCAGCGTTCCCCCAAGTCTCCCGATAAAAATGATACCTCACCTGCGTGGGTAGGCCTAGCGCCGGCGACAGGAAACACCCCAAAGCGCAACGTGGACACATCCTAAATTTTGGGAGAAAACAGAGGTGTTTTTTGCGAAGTGCCTACCTGTAGATTTTGGCCTCTTGCTCAGCCGGCACCTAGGGAAACCTACCAAACCTGTGCATTTCTGAAAACTAGAGACCTAGGGGAATCCAAGGAGGGGTGACTTGCGGGGCTCGGACCAGGTTCTGTTACCCAGAATCGTTTGCAAACCTCAAAATTTGGCTAAAAAAACACATGTTCCTCACATTTCTGTGGCAGAAAGTTCTGGAATCTGAGAGGAGCTACAAATTTCCTTCCACCCAGCGTTCCCCCAAGTCTCCCGATAAAAATGATACCTCACTTGCGTGGGTAGGCCTAGCGCCGGCGACAGGAAACACCCCAAAGCGCAACGTGGACACATCCTAAATTTTGGGAGAAAACAGAGGTGTTTTTTGCGAAGTGCCTACCTGTAGATTTTGGCCTCTAGCTCAGCCGGCACCTAGGGAAACCTACCAAACCTGTGCATTTCTGAAAACTAGAGACCTAGGGGAATCCAAGGAGGGGTGACTTGCAGGCTCGGACCAGGTTCTGTTACCCAGAATCCTTTGCAAACCTCAAAATTTGGCTAAAAAAACACATGTTCCTCACACTTCTGTGGCAGACAGTTCTGGAATCTGAGAGGAGCTACAAATTTCCTTCCACCCAGCGTTCCCCCAAGTCTCCCGATAAAAATGATACTTCACTTGCGTGGGTAGGCCTAGCGCCGGCGACAGGAAACACCCCAAAGCGCAACGTGGACACATCCTAAATTTTGGAAAAAAACAGAGGTGTTTTTTGCGAAGTGCCTACCTGTAGATTTTGGCCTCTAGCTCAGTCGGCACCTAGGGAATCCTACCAAACCTGTGCATTTCTGAAAACTAGAGACCTAGGGGAATCCAAGGAGGGGTGACATGCGGGGCTCGGACCAGGTTCTGTTACCCAGAATCCTTTGCAAACCTCAAAATTTGGCTAAAAAAACACATGTTCCTCACATTTCTGTGGCAGAAAGTTCTGGAATCTGAGAGGAGCTACAAATTTCCTTCCACCCAGCGTTCCCGCAAGTCTCCCGATAAAAATGATAGCTCACCTGCGTGGGTAGGCCTAGCGCCGGCGACAGGAAACACCCCAAAGCGCAACGTGGACACATCCTAAATTTTGGGAAAAAACAGAGGTGTTTTTTGCGAAGTGCCTACCTGTAGATTTTGGCCTCTAGCTCAGCCGGCACCTAGGGAATCCTACCAAACCTGTGCATTTCTGAAAACTAGAGACCTAGGGGAATCCAAGGAGGGGTGACTTGCGGGGCTCGGACCAGGTTCTGTTACCCAGAATCCTTTGCAAACCTCAAAATTTGGCTAAAAAAACACATGTTCCTCACATTTCTGTGGCAGAAAGTTCTGGAATCTGAGAGGAGCTACAAATTTCCTTCCACCGAGCGTTCCCCCAAGTCTCCCGATAAAAATGATACCTCACTTGCGTGGGTAGGCCTAGCGCCGGCGACAGGAAACACCCCAAAGCGCAACGTGGACACATCCTAAATTTTGGGGTGAAAACAGAGGTGTTTTTTGCGAAGTGCCTACCTGTAGATTTTGGCCTCTTGCTCAGCCGGCACCTAGGGAAACCTACCAAGCCTGTGCATTTCTGAAAACTAGAGACCTAGGGGAATCCAAGGAGGGGTGACTTGCGGGGCTCGGACCAGGTTCTGTTACCCAGAATCCTTTGCAAACCTCAAAATTTGGCTAAAAAAACACATGTTCCTCACATTTCTGTGGCAGAAAGTTCTGGAATCTGAGAGGAGCTACAAATTTCCTTCCACCCAGCGTTCCCCCAAGTCTCCCGATAAAAATGATACCTCACTTGCGTGGGTAGGCCTAGCGCCGGCGACAGGAAACACCCCAAAGCGCAACGTGGACACATCCTAAATTTGGGGAGAAAACAGAGGTGTTTTTTGCGAAGTGCCTACCTGTAGATTTTGGCCTCTTGCTCAGCCGGCACCTAGGGAAACCTACCAAACCTGTGCATTTCTGAAAACTAGAGACCTAGGGGAATCCAAGGAGGGGTGACTTGCGGGGCTCGGACCAGGTTCTGTTACCCAGAATCCTTTGCAAACCTCAAAATTTGGCTAAAAAAACACATGTTCCTCACATTTCTGTGGCAGAAAGTTCTGGAATCTGAGAGGAGCTACAAATTTCCTTCCACCCAGCGTTCCCCCAAGTCTCCCGATAAAAATGATACCTCACTTGCGTGGGTAGGCCTAGCGCCGGCGACAGGAAACACCCCAAAGCGCAACGTGGACACATCCTAAATTTTGGGAGAAAACAGAGGTGTTTTTTGCGAAGTGCCTACCTGTAGATTTTGGCCTCTAGCTCAGCCGGCACCTAGGGAAACCTACCAAACCTGTGCATTTCTGAAAACTAGAGACCTAGGGGAATCCAAGGAGGGGTGACTTGCGGGGCTCGGACCAGGTTCTGTTACCCAGAATCCTTTGCAAACCTCAAAATTTGGCTAAAAAAACACATGTTCCTCACATTTCTGTGGCAGAAAGTTCTGGAATCTGAGAGGAGCTACAAATTTCCTTCCACCCAGCGTTCCCCCAAGTCTCCCGATAAAAATGATACCTCACTTGCGTGGGTAGGCCTAGCGCCGGCGACAGGAAACACCCCAAAGCGCAACGTGGACACATCCTAAATTTTGGAAAAAAACAGAGGTGTTTTTTGCGAAGTGCCTACCTGTAGATTTTGGCCTCTAGCTCAGCCGGCACCTAGGGAATCCTACCAAACCTGTGCATTTCTGAAAACTAGAGACCTAGGGGAATCCAAGGAGGGGTGACTTGCGGGGCTCGGACCAGGTTCTGTTACCCAGAATCCTTTGCAAACCTCAAAATTTGGCTAAAAAAACACATGTTCCTCACATTTCTGTGGCAGAAAGTTCTGGAATCTGAGAGGAGCTACAAATTTCCTTCCACCCAGCGTTCCCCCAAGTCTCCCGATAAAAATGATACCTCACCTGCGTGGGTAGGCCTAGCGCCGGCGACAGGAAACACCCCAAAGCGCAACGTGGACACATCCTAAATTTTGGGAGAAAACAGAGGTGTTTTTTGCGAAGTGCCTACCTGTAGATTTTGGCCTCTTGCTCAGCCGGCACCTAGGGAAACCTACCAAACCTGTGCATTTCTGAAAACTAGAGACCTAGGGGAATCCAAGGAGGGGTGACTTGCGGGGCTCGGACCAGGTTCTGTTACCCAGAATCGTTTGCAAACCTCAAAATTTGGCTAAAAAAACACATGTTCCTCACATTTCTGTGGCAGAAAGTTCTGGAATCTGAGAGGAGCTACAAATTTCCTTCCACCCAGCGTTCCCCCAAGTCTCCCGATAAAAATGATACCTCACTTGCGTGGGTAGGCCTAGCGCCGGCGACAGGAAACACCCCAAAGCGCAACGTGGACACATCCTAAATTTTGGGAGAAAACAGAGGTGTTTTTTGCGAAGTGCCTACCTGTAGATTTTGGCCTCTAGCTCAGCCGGCACCTAGGGAAACCTACCAAACCTGTGCATTTCTGAAAACTAGAGACCTAGGGGAATCCAAGGAGGGGTGACTTGCAGGCTCGGACCAGGTTCTGTTACCCAGAATCCTTTGCAAACCTCAAAATTTGGCTAAAAAAAACACATGTTCCTCACACTTCTGTGGCAGACAGTTCTGGAATCTGAGAGGAGCTACAAATTTCCTTCCACCCAGCGTTCCCCCAAGTCTCCCGATAAAAATGATACTTCACTTGCGTGGGTAGGCCTAGCGCCGGCGACAGGAAACACCCCAAAGCGCAACGTGGACACATCCTAAATTTTGGAAAAAAACAGAGGTGTTTTTTGCGAAGTGCCTACCTGTAGATTTTGGCCTCTAGCTCAGTCGGCACCTAGGGAATCCTACCAAACCTGTGCATTTCTGAAAACTAGAGACCTAGGGGAATCCAAGGAGGGGTGACATGCGGGGCTCGGACCAGGTTCTGTTACCCAGAATCCTTTGCAAACCTCAAAATTTGGCTAAAAAAACACATGTTCCTCACATTTCTGTGGCAGAAAGTTCTGGAATCTGAGAGGAGCTACAAATTTCCTTCCACCCAGCG
Source organism: Pleurodeles waltl (assembly GCF_031143425.1). Classification (NCBI taxonomy): domain Eukaryota; kingdom Metazoa; phylum Chordata; class Amphibia; order Caudata; family Salamandridae; genus Pleurodeles; species Pleurodeles waltl. Next base: position 13,859 of record NW_027150100.1, on the reverse strand, counting down.
TTCCCGCAAGTCTCCCGATAAAAATGATAGCTCACCTGCGTGGGTAGGCCTAGCGCCGGCGACAGGAAACACCCCAAAGCGCAACGTGGACACATCCTAAATTTTGGGAAAAAACAGAGGTGTTTTTTGCGAAGTGCCTACCTGTAGATTTTGGCCTCTAGCTCAGCCGGCACCTAGGGAATCCTACCAAACCTGTGCATTTCTGAAAACTAGAGACCTAGGGGAATCCAAGGAGGGGTGACTTGCGGGGCTCGGACCAGGTTCTGTTACCCAGAATCCTTTGCAAACCTCAAAATTTGGCTAAAAAAACACATGTTCCTCACATTTCTGTGGCAGAAAGTTCTGGAATCTGAGAGGAGCTACAAATTTCCTTCCACCGAGCGTTCCCCCAAGTCTCCCGATAAAAATGATACCTCACTTGCGTGGGTAGGCCTAGCGCCGGCGACAGGAAACACCCCAAAGCGCAACGTGGACACATCCTAAATTTTGGGGTGAAAACAGAGGTGTTTTTTGCGAAGTGCCTACCTGTAGATTTTGGCCTCTTGCTCAGCCGGCACCTAGGGAAACCTACCAAGCCTGTGCATTTCTGAAAACTAGAGACCTAGGGGAATCCAAGGAGTGGTGACTTGCGGGGCTCGGACCAGGTTCTGTTACCCAGAATCCTTTGCAAACCTCAAAATTTGGCTAAAAAAACACATGTTCCTCACATTTCTGTGGCAGAAAGTTCTGGAATCTGAGAGGAGCTACAAATTTCCTTCCACCAAGCGTTCCCCCAAGTCTCCCGATAAAAATGATACCTCACTTGCGTGGGTAGGCCTAGCGCCGGCGACAGGAAACACCCCAAAGCGCAACGTGGACACATCCTAAATTTTGGGAGAAAACAGAGGTGTTTTTTGCGAAGTGCCTACCTGTAGATTTTGGCCTCTAGCTCAGCCGGAACCTAGGGAAACCTACCAAACCTGTGCATTTCTGAAAACTAGAGACCTAGGGGAATCCAAGGAGGGGTGACTTGCGGGGCTCGGACCAGGTTCTGTTACCCAGAATCCTTTGCAAACCTCAAAATTTGGCTAAAAAAACACATGTTCCTCACATTTCTGTGGCAGAAAGTTCTGGAATCTGAGAGGAGCTACAAATTTCCTTCCACCCAGCGTTCCCCCAAGTCTCCCGATAAAAATGATACCTCACTTGCGTGGGTAGGCCTAGCGCCGGCGACAGGAAACACCCCAAAGCGCAACGTGGACACATCCTAAATTTTGGGAGAAAACAGAGGTGTTTTTTGCGAAGTGCCTACCTGTAGATTTTGGCCTCTAGCTCAGCCGGCACCTAGGGAAACCTACCAAACCTGTGCATTTCTGAAAACTAGAGACCTAGGGGAATCCAAGGAGGGGTGACTTGCAGGCTCGGACCAGGTTCTGTTACCCAGAATCCTTTGCAAACCTCAAAATTTGGCTAAAAAAACACATGTTCCTCACACTTCTGTGGCAGACAGTTCTGGAATCTGAGAGGAGCTACAAATTTCCTTCCACCCAGCGTTCCCCCAAGTCTCCCGATAAAAATGATACTTCACTTGCGTGGGTAGGCCTAGCGCCGGCGACAGGAAACACCCCAAAGCGCAACGTGGACACATCCTAAATTTTGGAAAAAAACAGAGGTGTTTTTTGCGAAGTGCCTACCTGTAGATTTTGGCCTCTAGCTCAGTCGGCACCTAGGGAATCCTACCAAACCTGTGCATTTCTGAAAACTAGAGACCTAGGGGAATCCAAGGAGGGGTGACATGCGGGGCTCGGACCAGGTTCTGTTACCCAGAATCCTTTGCAAACCTCAAAATTTGGCTAAAAAAACACATGTTCCTCACATTTCTGTGGCAGAAAGTTCTGGAATCTGAGAGGAGCTACAAATTTCCTTCCACCCAGCGTTCCCCCAAGTCTCCCGATAAAAATGATAGCTCACCTGCGTGGGTAGGCCTAGCGCCGGCGACAGGAAACACCCCAAAGCGCAACGTGGACACATCCTAAATTTTGGGAAAAAACAGAGGTGTTTTTTGCGAAGTGCCTACCTGTAGATTTTGGCCTCTAGCTCAGCCGGCACCTAGGGAATCCTACCAAACCTGTGCATTTCTGAAAACTAGAGACCTAGGGGAATCCAAGGAGGGGTGACTTGCGGGGCTCGGACCAGGTTCTGTTACCCAGAATCCTTTGCAAACCTCAAAATTTGGCTAAAAAAACACATGTTCCTCACATTTCTGTGGCAGAAAGTTCTGGAATCTGAGAGGAGCTACAAATTTCCTTCCACCGAGCGTTCCCCCAAGTCTCCCGATAAAAATGATACCTCACTTGCGTGGGTAGGCCTAGCGCCGGCGACAGGAAACACCCCAAAGCGCAACGTGGACACATCCTAAATTTTGGGGTGAAAACAGAGGTGTTTTTTGCGAAGTGCCTACCTGTAGATTTTGGCCTCTTGCTCAGCCGGCACCTAGGGAAACCTACCAAGCCTGTGCATTTCTGAAAACTAGAGACCTAGGGGAATCCAAGGAGGGGTGACTTGCGGGGCTCGGACCAGGTTCTGTTACCCAGAATCCTTTGCAAACCTCAAAATTTGGCTAAAAAAACACATGTTCCTCACATTTCTGTGGCAGAAAGTTCTGGAATCTGAGAGGAGCTACAAATTTCCTTCCACCCAGCGTTCCCCCAAGTCTCCCGATAAAAATGATACCTCACTTGCGTGGGTAGGCCTAGCGCCGGCGACAGGAAACACCCCAAAGCGCAACGTGGACACATCCTAAATTTTGGGAGAAAACAGAGGTGTTTTTTGCGAAGTGCCTACCTGTAGATTTTGGCCTCTAGCTCAGCCGGAACCTAGGGAAACCTACCAAACCTGTGCATTTCTGAAAACTAGAGACCTAGGGGAATCCAAGGAGGGGTGACTTGCGGGGCTCGGACCAGGTTCTGTTACCCAGAATCCTTTGCAAACCTCAAAATTTGGCTAAAAAAACACATGTTCCTCACATTTCTGTGGCAGAAAGTTCTGGAATCTGAGAGGAGCTACAAATTTCCTTCCACCCAGCGTTCCCCCAAGTCTCCCGATAAAAATGATACCTCACTTGCGTTGGTAGGCCTAGCGCCGGCGACAGGAAACACCCCAAAGCGCAACGTGGACACATCCTAAATTTGGAAAAAAACAGAGGTGTTTTTTGCGAAGTGCCTACCTGTAGATTTTGGCCTCTAGCTCAGCCGGCACCTAGGGAAACCTACCAAACCTGTGCATTTCTGAAAACTAGAGACCTAGGGGAATCCAAGGAGGGGTGACTTGCGGGGCTCGGACCAGGTTCTGTTACCCAGAATCCTTTGCAAACCTCAAAATTTGGCTAAAAAAACACATGTTCCTCACATTTTTGTGGCAGAAAGTTCTGGAATCTGAGAGGAGCTACAAATTTCCTTTCACCCAGCGTTCCCCCAAGTCTCCCGATAAAAATGATACCTCACTTGCGTGGGTAGGCCTAGCGCCGGCGACAGGAAACACCCCAAAGCGCAACGTGGACACATCCTAAATTTTGGGAGAAAACAGAGGTATTTTTTGCGAAGTGCCTACCTGTAGATTTTGGCCTCTAGCTCAGCCGGCACCTAGGGAAACCTACCAAACCTGTGCATTTCTGAAAACTAGAGACCTAGAGGAATCCAAGGAGGGGTGACTTGCGGGGCTCGGACCAGGTTCTGTTACCAAGAATCCTTTGCAAACCTCAAAATTTGGCTAAAAAAAACACATGTTCCTCACATTTCTGTGGCAGAATGTTCTGGAATCTGAGAGGAGCTACAAATTTCCTTCCACCCAGCGTTCCCCCAAGTCTCCCGATAAAAATGATACCTCACTTGCGTGGGTAGGCCAGCGCTGGCGACAGGAAACACCCCAAAGCGCAACGTGGACACATCCTAAATTTTGGAAAAAAACAGAGGTGTTTTTTGCAAAGTGCCTACCTGTAGATTTTGGCCTTTAGCTCAGCCGGCACCTAGTGAAACCTACCAAACCTGTGCATTTCTGAAAACTAGAGACCTAGGGGAATCCAAAGAGGGGTGACTTGCGGGGCTCGGACCAGGTTCTGTTACCCAGAATCCTTTGCAAACCTCAACATTTGGCTAAAAAAACACATGTTCCTCACATTTCTGTGGCAGAAAGTTCTGGAATCTGAGAGGAGCTACAAATTTCCTTCCACCCAGCGTTCCCCCAAGTCTCCCGATAAAAATGATACCTCACTTGCGTGGGTAGGCCTAGCGCCGGCGACAGGAAACACCCAAAGCGCAACGTGGACACATCCTAAATTTTGGAAAAAAACAGAGGTGTTTTTTGCGAAGTGCCTACCTGTAGATTTTGGCCTCTAGCTCAGCCGGCACCTAGGGAATCCTACCAAACCTGTGCATTTCTGAAAACTAGAGACCTAGGGGAATCCAAGGAGGGGTGACTTGCGGGGCTCGGACCAGGTTCTGTTACCCAGAATCCTTTGCAAACCTCAAAATTTGGTTAAAAAAACACATGTTCCTCACATTTCTGTGGCAGAAAGTTCTGGAATCTGAGAGGAGCTACAAATTTCCTTCCACCCAGCGTTCCCCCAAGTCTCCCGATAAAAATGATACCTCACTTGCGTGGGTAGGCCTAGCGCCGGCGACAGGAAACACCCCAAAGCGCAACGTGGACACATCCTAAATTTGGGGAGAAAACAGAGGTGTTTTTTGCGAAGTGCCTACCTGTAGATTTTGGCCTCTTGCTCAGCCGGCACCTAGGGAAACCTACCAAACCTGTGCATTTCTGAAAACTAGAGACCTAGGGGAATCCAAGGAGGGGTGACTTGCGGGGCTCGGACCAGGTTCAGTTACCCAGAATCCTTTGCAAACCTCAAAATTTGGCTAAAAAAACACATGTTCCTCACATTTCTGTGGCAGAAAGTTCTGGAATCTGAGAGGAGCTACAAATTTCCTTCCACCCAGCGTTCCCCCAAGTCTCCCGATAAAAATGATACCTCACTTGCGTGGGTAGGCCTAGCGCCGGCGACAGGAAACACCCCAAAGCGCAACGTGGACACATCCTAAATTTTGGGAGAAAACAGAGGTGTTTTTTGCGAAGTGCCTACCTGTAGACTTTGGCCTCTAGCTCAGCCGGCACCTAGGGAAACCTACCAAACCTGTGCATTTCTGAAAACTAGAGACCTAGGGGAATCCAAGGAGGGGTGACTTGCGGGGCTCGGACCAGGTTCTGTTAACCAGAATCCTTTGCAAACCTCAAAATTTGGCTAAAAAAACACATGTTCCTCACATTTCTGTGGCAGAAAGTTCTGGAATCTGAGAGGAGCTACAAATTTCCTTCCACCCAGCGTTCCCCCAAGTCTCCCGATAAAAATGATACCTCACTTGCGTGGGTAGGCCTAGCGCCGGCGACAGGAAACACCCCAAAGCGCAACGTGGACACATCCTAAATTTTGGAAAAAAACAGAGGTGTTTTTTGCGAAGTGCCTACCTGTAGATTTTGGCCTCTAGCTCAGCCGGCACCTAGGGAATCCTACCAAACCTGTGCATTTCTGAAAACTAGAGACCTAGGGGAATCCAAGGAGGGGTGACTTGCGGGGCTCGGACCAGGTTCTGTTACCCAGAATCCTTTGCAAACCTCAAAATTTGGCTAAAAAAACACATGTTCCTCACATTTCTGTGGCAGAAAGTTCTGGAATCTGAGAGGAGCTACAAATTTCCTTCCACCCAGCGTTCCCCCATGTCTCCCGATAAAAATGATACCTCACTTGCGTGGGTAGGCCTAGCGCCGGCGACAGGAAACACCCCAAAGCGCAACGTGGACACATCCTAAATTTTGGGAGAAAACAGAGGTGTTTTTTGCGAAGTGCCTACCTGTAGATTTTGGCCTCTTGCTCAGCCGGCACCTAGGGAAACCTACCAAACCTGTGCATTTCTGAAAACTAGAGACCTAGGGGAATCCAAGGAGGGGTGACTTGCGGGGCTCGGACCAGGTTCTGTTACCCAGAATCGTTTGCAAACCTCAAAATTTGGCTAAAAAAACACATGTTCCTCACATTTCTGTGGCAGAAAGTTCTGGAATCTGAGAGGAGCTACAAATTTCCTTCCACCCAGCGTTCCCCCAAGTCTCCCGATAAAAATGATACCTCACTTGCGTGGGTAGGCCTAGCGCCGGCGACAGGAAACACCCCCAAAGCGCAACGTGGACACATCCTAAATTTTGGGAGAAAACAGAGGTGTTTTTTGCGAAGTGCCTACCTGTAGATTTTGGCCTCTAGCTCAGCCGGCACCTAGGGAAACCTACCAAACCTGTGCATTTCTGAAAACTAGAGACCTAGGGGAATCCAAGGAGGGGTGACTTGCGGGGCTCGGACCAGGTTCTGTTACCCAGAATCCTTTGCAAACCTCAAAATTTGGCTAAAAAAACACATGTTCCTCACACTTCTGTGGCAGACAGTTCTGGAATCTGAGAGGAGCTACAAATTTCCTTCCACCCAGCGTTCCCACAAGTCTCCCGATTAAAATGATACTTCACTTGCGTGGGTAGGCCTAGCGCCGGCGACAGGAAACACCCCAAAGCGCAACGTGGACAGATCCTAAATTTTGGAAAAAAACAGAGGTGTTTTTTGCGAAGTGCCTACCTGTAGATTTTGGCCTCTAGCTCAGTCGGCACCTAGGGAATCCTACCAAACCTGTGCATTTCTGAAAACTAGAGACCTAGGGGAATCCAAGGAGGGGTGACATGCGGGGCTCGGACCAGGTTCTGTTACCCAGAATCCTTTGCAAACCTCAAAATTTGGCTAAAAAAAACACATGTTCCTCACATTTCTGTGGCAGAAAGTTCTGGAATCTGAGAGGAGCTACAAATTTCCTTCCACCCAGCGTTCCCCCAAGTCTCCCGATAAAAATGATAGCTCACCTGCGTGGGTAGGCCTAGCGCCGGCGACAGGAAACACCCCAAAGCGCAACGTGGACACATCCTAAATTTTGGAAAAAAACAGAGGTGTTTTTTGCGAAGTGCCTACCTGTAGATTTTGGCCTCTAGCTCAGCCGGCACCTAGGGAATCCTACCAAACCTGTGCATTTCTGAAAACTAGAGACCTAGGGGAATCCAAGGAGGGGTGACTTGCGGGGCTCGGACCAGGTTCTGTTACCCAGAATCCTTTGCAAACCTCAAAATTTGGCTAAAAAAACACATGTTCCTCACATTTCTGTGGCAGAAAGTTCTGGAATCTGAGAGGAGCTACAAATTTCCTTCCACCGAGCGTTCCCCCAAGTCTCCCGATAAAAATGATACCTCACTTGCGTGGGTAGGCCTAGCGCCGGCGACAGGAAACACCCCAAAGCGCAACGTGGACACATCCTAAATTTTGGGAGAAAACAGAGGTGTTTTTTGCGAAGTGCCTACCTGTAGATTTTGGCCTCTTGCTCAGCCGGCACCTAGGGAAACCTACCAAGCCTGTGCATTTCTGAAAACTAGAGACCTAGGGGAATCCAAGGAGGGGTGACTTGCGGGGCTCGGACCAGGTTCTGTTACCCAGAATCCTTTGCAAACCTCAAAATTTGGCTAAAAAAACACATGTTCCTCACATTTCTGTGGCAGAAAGTTCTGGAATCTGAGAGGAGCTACAAATTTCCTTCCACCCAGCGTTCCCCCAAGTCTCCCGATAAAAATGATACCTCACTTGCGTGGGTAGGCCTAGCGCCGGCGACAGGAAACACCCCAAAGCGCAACGTGGACACATCCTAAATTTTGGGAGAAAACAGAGTGTTTTTTGCGAAGTGCCTACCTGTAGATTTTGGCCTCTAGCTCAGCCGGCACCTAGGGAAACCTACCAAACCTGTGCATTTCTGAAAACTAGAGACCTAGGGGAATCCAAGGAGGGGTGACTTGCGGGGCTCGGACCAGGTTCTGTTACCCAGAATCCTTTGCAAACCTCAAAATTTGGCTAAAAAAACACATGTTCCTCACACTTCTGTGGCAGACAGTTCTGGAATCTGAGAGGAGCTACAAATTTCCTTCCACCCAGCGTTCCCCCAAGTCTCCCGATAAAAATGATACTTCACTTGCGTGGGTAGGCCTAGCGCCGGCGACAGGAAACACCCCAAAGCGCAACGTGGACACATCCTAAATTTTGGAAAAAAACAGAGGTGTTTTTTGCGAAGTGCCTACCTGTAGATTTTGGCCTCTAGCTCAGTCGGCACCTAGGGAATCCTACCAAACCTGTGCATTTCTGAAAACTAGAGACCTAGGGGAATCCAAGGAGGGGTGACATGCGGGGCTCGGACCAGGTTCTGTTACCCAGAATCCTTTGCAAACCTCAAAATTTGGCTAAAAAACACATGTTCCTCACATTTCTGTGGCAGAAAGTTCTGGAATCTGAGAGGAGCTACAAATTTCCTTCCACCCAGCGTTCCCCCAAGTCTCCCGATAAAAATGATACCTCACTTGCGTGGGTAGGCCTAGCGCCGGCGACAGGAAACACCCCAAAGCGCAACGTGGACACATCCTAAATTTTGGGAGAAAACAGAGGTGTTTTTTGCGAAGTGCCTACCTGTAGATTTTGGCCTCTAGCTCAGCCGGCACCTAGGGAAACCTACCAAACCTGTGCATTTCTGAAAACTAGAGACCTAGGAGAATCCAAGGAGGGGTGACTTGCGGGGCTCGGACCAGGTTCTGTTACCCAGAATCCTTTGCAAACCTCAAAATTTGGCTAAAAAAACACATGTTCCTCACATTTCTGTGGCAGAAAGTTCTGGAATCTGAGAGGAGCTACAAATTTCCTTCCACCCAGCGTTCCCCCCAAGTCTCCCGATAAAAATGATACCTCACTTGCATGGGTAGGCCTAGCGCCGGCGAGAGGAAACACCCAAAGCGCAACGTGGACACATCCTAAATTTTGGAAAAAAACAGAGGTGTTTTTTGCGAAGTGCCTACCTGTAGATTTTGACCTCTAGCTCAGCCGGCACCTAGGGAATCCTACCAAACCTGTGCATTTCTGAAAACTAGAGACCTAGGGGAATCCAAGGAGGGGTGACTTGCGGGGCTCGGACCAGGTTCTGTTACCCAGAATCCTTTGCAAACCTCAAAATTTGGCTAAAAAAACACATGTTCCTCACATTTCTGTGGCAGAAAGTTCTGGAATCTGAGAGGAGCTACAAATTTCCTTCCACCCAGCGTTCCCCCAAGTCTCCCGATAAAAATGATACCTCACCTGCGTGGGTAGGCCTAGCGCCGGCGACAGGAAACACCCCAAAGCGCAACGTGGACACATCCTAAATTTTGGGAGAAAACAGAGGTGTTTTTTGCGAAGTGCCTACCTGTAGATTTTGGCCTCTTGCTCAGCCGGCACCTAGGGAAACCTACCAAACCTGTGCATTTCTGAAAACTAGAGACCTAGGGGAATCCAAGGAGGGGTGACTTGCGGGGCTCGGACCAGGTTCTGTTACCCAGAATCCTTTGCAAACCTCAAAATTTGGCTAAAAAAACACATGTTCCTCACATTTCTGTGGCAGAAAGTTCTGGAATCTGAGAGGAGCTACAAATTTCCTTCCACCCAGCGTTCCCCCATGTCTCCCGATAAAAATGATACCTCACTTGCGTGGGTAGGCCTAGCGCCGGCGACAGGAAACACCCCAAAGCGCAACGTGGACACATCCTAAATTTTGGGAGAAAACAGAGGTGTTTTTTGCGAAGTGCCTACCTGTAGATTTTGGCCTCTTGCTCAGCCGGCACCTAGGGAAACCTACCAAACCTGTGCATTTCTGAAAACTAGAGACCTAGGGGAATCCAAGGAGGGGTGACTTGCGGGGCTCGGACCAGGTTCTGTTACCCAGAATCCTTTGCAAACCTCAAAATTTGGCTAAAAAAACACATGTTCCTCACATTTCTGTGGCAGAAAGTTCTGGAATCTGAGAGGAGCTACAAATTTCCTTCCACCCAGCGTTCCCCCAAGTCTCCCGATAAAAATGATACCTCACTTGCGTGGGTAGGCCTAGCGCCGGCGACAGGAAACACCCCAAAGCGCAACGTGGACACATCCTAAATTTTGGGAGAAAACAGAGGTGTTTTTTGCGAAGTGCCTACCTGTAGATTTTGGCCTCTAGCTCAGCCGGCACCTAGGGAAACCTACCAAACCTGTGCATTTCTGAAAACTAGAGACCTAGGGGAATCCAAGGAGGGGTGACTTGCGGGGCTCGGACCAGGTTCTGTTACCCAGAATCCTTTGCAAAACCTCAAAATTTGGCTAAAAAAACACATGTTCCTCACACTTCTGTGGCAGACAGTTCTGGAATCTGAGAGGAGCTACAAATTTCCTTCCACCCAGCGTTCCCCCAAGTCTCCCGATTAAAATGATACTTCACTTGCGTGGGTAGGCTAGCGCCGGCGACAGGAAACACCCCAAAGCGCAACGTGGACAGATCCTAAATTTTGGAAAAAAACAGAGGTGTTTTTTGCGAAGTGCCTACCTGTAGATTTTGGCCTCTAGCTCAGTCGGCACCTAGGGAATCCTACCAAACCTGTGCATTTCTGAAAACTAGAGACCTAGGGGAATCCAAGGAGGGGTGACATGCGGGGCTCGGACCAGGTTCTGTTACCCAGAATCCTTTGCAAACCTCAAAATTTGGCTAAAAAAACACATGTTCCTCACATTTCTGTGGCAGAAAGTTCTGGAATCTGAGAGGAGCTACAAATTTCCTTCCACCCAGCGTTCCCCCAAGTCTCCCGATAAAAATGAAAGCTCACCTGCGTGGGTAGGCCTAGCGCCGGCGACAGGAAACACCCCAAAGCGCAACGTGGACACATCCTAAATTTTGGAAAAAAACAGAGGTGTTTTTTGCGAAGTGCCTACCTGTAGATTTTGGCCTCTAGCTCAGCCGGCACCTAGGGAATCCTACCAAACCTGTGCATTTCTGAAAACTAGAGACCTAGGGGAATCCAAGGAGGGGTGACTTGCGGGGCTCGGACCAGGTTCTGTTACCCAGAATCCTTTGCAAACCTCAAAATTTGGCTAAAAAAACACATGTTCCTCACATTTCTGTGGCAGAAAGTTCTGGAATCTGAGAGGAGCTACAAATTTCCTTCCACCGAGAGTTCCCCCAAGTCTCCCGATAAAAATGATACCTCACTTGCGTGGGTAGCCTAGCGCCGGCGACAGGAAACACCCCAAAGCGCAACGTGGACACATCCTAAATTTTGGAGAAAACAGAGGTGTTTTTTGCGAAGTGCCTACCTGTAGATTTTGGCCTCTTGCTCAGCCGGCACCTAGGGAAACCTACCAAGCCTGTGCATTTCTGAAAACTAGAGACCTAGGGGAATCCAAGGAGGGGTGACTTGCGGGGCTCGGACCAGGTTCTGTTACCCAGAATCCTTTGCAAACCTCAAAATTTGGCTAAAAAAACACATGTTCCTCACATTTCTGTGGCAGAAAGTTCTGGAATCTGAGAGGAGCTACAAATTTCCTTCCACCCAGCGTTCCCCCATGTCTCCCGATAAAAATGATACCTCACTTGCGTGGGTAGGCCTAGCGCCGGCGACAGGAAACACCCCAAAGCGCAACGTGGACACATCCTAAATTTTGGGAGAAAACAGAGGTGTTTTTTGCGAAGTGCCTACCTGTAGATTTTGGCCTCTTGCTCAGCCGGCACCTAGGGAAACCTACCAAACCTGTGCATTTCTGAAAACTAGAGACTAGGGGAATCCAAGGAGGGGTGACTTGCGGGGCTCGGACCAGGTTCTGTTACCCAGAATCCTTTGCAAACCTCAAAATTTGGCTAAAAAAACACATGTTCCTCACATTTCTGTGGCAGAAAGTTCTGGAATCTGAGAGGAGCTACAAATTTCCTTCCACCCAGCGTTCCCCCATGTCTCCCGATAAAAATGATACCTCACTTGCGTGGGTAGGCCTAGCGCCGGCGACAGGAAACACCCCAAAGCGCAACGTGGACACATCCTAAATTTTGGGAGAAAACAGAGGTGTTTTTTGCGAAGTGCCTACCTGTAGATTTTGGCCTCTTGCTCAGCCGGCACCTAGGGAAACCTACCAAACCTGTGCATTTCTGAAAACTAGAGACCTAGGGGAATCCAAGGAGGGGTGACTTGCGGGGCTCGGACCAGGTTCTGTTACCCAGAATCCTTTGCAAACCTCAAAATTTGGCTAAAAAAACACATGTTCCTCACATTTCTGTGGCAGAAAGTTCTGGAATCTGAGAGGAGCTACAAATTTCCTTCCACCCAGCGTTCCCCCAAGTCTCCCGATAAAAATGATACCTCACTTGCGTGGGTAGGCCTAGCGCCGGCGACAGGAAACACCCCAAAGCGCAACGTGGACACATCCTAAATTTTGGGAGAAAACAGAGGTGTTTTTTGCGAAGTGCCTACCTGTAGATTTTGGCCTCTAGCTCAGCCGGCACCTAGGGAAACCTACCAAACCTGTGCATTTCTGAAAACTAGAGACCTAGGGGAATCCAAGGAGGGGTGACTTGCGGGGCTCGGACCAGGTTCTGTTACCCAGAATCCTTTGCAAACCTCAAAATTTTGGCTAAAAAAACACATGTTCCTCACACTTCTGTGGCAGACAGTTCTGGAATCTGAGAGGAGCTACAAATTTCCTTCCACCCAGCGTTCCCCCAAGTCTCCCGATAAAAATGATACTTCACTTGCGTGGGTAGGCCTAGCGCCGGCGACAGGAAACACCCCAAAGCGCAACGTGGACACATCCTAAATTTTGGAAAAAAACAGAGGTGTTTTTTGCGAAGTGCCTACCTGTAGATTTTGGCCTCTAGCTCAGCCGGCACCTAGGGAATCCTACCAAACCTGTGCATTTCTGAAAACTAGAGACCTAGGGGAATCCAAGGAGGGATGACATGCGGGCTCGGACCAGGTTCTGTTACCCAGAATCCTTTGCAAACCTCAAAATTTGGCTAAAAAAACACATGTTCCTCACATTTCTGTGGCAGAAAGTTCTGGAATCTGAGAGGAGCTACAAATTTCCTTCCACCCAGCGTTCCCCCAAGTCTCCCGATAAAAATGATACCTCACCTGCGTGGGTAGGCCTAGCGCCGGCGACAGGAAACACCCCAAAGCGCAACGTGGACACATCCTAAATTTTGGAAAAAAACAGAGGTGTTTTTTGCGAAGTGCCTACCTGTAGATTTTGGCCTCTAGCTCAGCCGGCACCTAGGGAATGCTACCAAACCTGTGCGTTTCTGAAAACTAGAGACCTAGGGGAATCCAAGGAGGGTGACTTGCGGGGCTCGGACCAGGTTCTGTTACCCAGAATCCTTTGCAAACCTCAAAATTTGGCTAAAAAAACACATGTTCCTCACATTTCTGTGGCAGAAAGTTCTGGAATCTGAGAGGAGCTACAAATTTCCTTCCACCGAGCGTTCCCCCAAGTCTCCCGATAAAAAATGATACCTCACTTGCGTGGGTAGGCCTAGCGCCGGCGACAGGAAACACCCCAAAGCGCAACGTGGACACATCCTAAATTTTGGGAGAAAACAGAGGTGTTTTTTGCGAAGTGCCTACCTGTAGATTTGGCCTCTAGCTCAGCCGGAACCTAGGGAAACCTACCAAACCTGTGCATTTCTGAAAACTAGAGACCTAGGGGAATCCAAGGAGGGGTGACTTGCGGGGCTCGGACCAGGTTCTGTTACCCAGAATCCTTTGCAAACCTCAAAATTTGGCTAAAAAAACACATGTTCCTCACATTTTTGTGGCAGAAAGTTCTGGAATCTGAGAGGAGCTACAAATTTCCTTTCACCCAGCGTTCCCCCAAGTCTCCCGATAAAAATGATACCTCACTTGCGTGGGTAGGCCTAGCGCCGGCGACAGGAAACACCCCA
>NW_027150099.1:0-97912 GCF_031143425.1 Pleurodeles waltl | reverse complement strand
TTTCCAGAAGCTGAGCTTCAACTGGGGCACCTGCTACGTTTATATTTGTAAGTGCTTCCTGTTGAGGTTTAGTTTCTGTAAAATGAGCATCATGGCCTACCCAACCGGAGTATTTTCTACGAGTAAGTCAGTAAGCGTTACCTAGCATGTTTTCATATGCCCCGTGTATATTGTACACTAAGACTACGTGATGGGCCACGGGGGAAACCTCACCAGCAACCTTGTGTGCCTTTGGCAATGTGATCGTTACTAGTGCGTCTTTGTGGAGATGTCCTCGTGCTTCTGCGCACAACCTGAATCGGCGGTAAACGCAGTGGTGTCGTTTTGGAAAGCTGTCCATCATCCTGGTAAAAGGCGGGAATTCCCTTGCCTACTACGAGGGTGGACGGGGCGTGGCTCAGCGGGCGAAGCTTTCAGGTGATTCATAAAGGGAGAACCTTCTACTCTGTGTCTGCAGGAGAGGAAGATAGAACCCGCGCGTCACAGTCAGATACAGATTACGCTCCAGTACATCATCAATTCACCTCCAGGAAGGATTCTAGATTGTTTTCTGCTATGGAATCTATGAGCGCACAGCCTTGCTTTATCTTTGCCAAGCCCAAGTTAGGGTGGCTTGTCCTTTCCAGAAGCTGAGCTTCAACTGGTGCACCTGCTACGTTTATATTTGTAAGTGCTTCCTTTGAGGTTTAGTTTCTGTAAAATGAGCATCATGGCCTACCCAACCGGTGTTTTTTCTACGAGTAAGTCAGTAAGCGTTACCTAGCATGTTTTCATATGCCCCGTTTATATTGTACACTAAGACTACGTGATGGGCCACGGGGGAAACCTCACCAGCAACCTTGTGTGCCTTTGGCAATGTGATCGTTACTAGTGCGTCTTTGTGGAGATGTCCTCGTGCTTCTGCGCACAACCTGAATCGGCGGTAAACGCAGTGGTGTCGTTTTGGAAAGCTGTCCATCATCCTGGTAAAAGGCGGGAATTCCCTTGCCTACTACGAGGGTGGACGGGGCTTGGCTCAGCGGGCGGAGCTTACAGGTGATTCATAAAGGGAGAACCTTCTACTCTGTGTCTGCAGGAGAGGAAGATAGAACCCGCGCGTCACAGTCAGATACAGATTACGCTCCAGTACATCATCAATTCACCTCCAGGAAGGATTCTAGATTGTTTTCTGCTATGGAATCTATGAGCGCACAGCCTTGCTTTATCTTTCCCAGCCCAAGAGTTAGGGTGGCTTGTCCTTTCCAGAAGCTGAGCTTCAACTGGGGCACCTGCTACGTTTATATTTGTAAGTGCTTCCTGTTGAGGTTTAGTTTCTGTAAAATGAGCATCATGGCCTACCCAACGGAGTATTTTCTACGAGTAAGTCAGTAAGCGTTACCTAGCATGTTTTCATATGCCCCGTTTATATTGTACACTAAGACTAAGTGATGCGCCTCGGGGGAAACGTCTCCAGCAACCTTGTGTGCCTTTGGCAATGTGATCGTTACTAGTGCGTCTTTGTGGAGATGTCCTCGTGCTTCTGCGCACAACCTGAATCGGCGGTAAACGCAGTGGTGTCGTTTTGGAAAGCCGTCCATCATCCTGGTAAAAGGCGGGAATTCCCTTGCCTACTACGAGGGTGGACGGGGCGTGGCTCAGCGGGCGGAGCTTACAGGTGATTCATAAAGGGAGAACCTTCTACTCTGTGTCTGCAGGAGAGGAAGATAGAACCCGCGCGTCACAGTCAGATACAGATTACGCTCCAGTACATCATCAATTCACCTCCAGGAAGGATTCTAGATTGTTTTCTGCTATGGAATCTATGAGCGCACAGCCTTGCTTTATCTTTCCCAGCCCAAGAGTTAGGGTGGCTTGTCCTTTCCAGAAGCTGAGCTTCAACTGGGGCACCTGCTACGTTTATATTTGTAAGTGCTTCCTGTTGAGGTTTAGTTTCTGTAAAATGAGCATCATGGCCTACCCAACCGGAGTATTTTCTACGAGTAAGTCAGTAAGCGTTACCTAGCATGTTTTCATATGCCCCGTTTATATTGTACACTAAGACTACGTGATGGGCCACGGGGGAAACCTCACCAGCAACCTTGTGTGCCTTTGGCAATGTGATCGTTACTAGTGCGTCTTTGTGGAGATGTCCTCGTGCTTCTGCGCACAACCTGAATCGGCGGTAAACGCAGTGGTGTCGTTTTGGAAAGCTGTCCATCATCCTGGTAAAAGGCGGGAATTCCCTTGCCTACTACGAGGGTGGACGGGGCGTGGCTCAGCGGGCGAAGCTTTCAGGTGATTCATAAAGGGAGAACCTTCTACTCTGTGTCTGCAGGAGAGGAAGATAGAACCCGCGCGTCACAGTCAGATACAGATTACGCTCCAGTACATCATCAATTCACCTCCAGGAAGGATTCTAGATTGTTTTCTGCTATGGAATCTATGAGCGCACAGCCTTGCTTTATCTTTGCCAAGCCCAAGTTAGGGTGGCTTGTCCTTTCCAGAAGCTGAGCTTCAACTGGTGCACCTGCTACGTTTATATTTGTAAGTGCTTCCTTTGAGGTTTAGTTTCTGTAAAATGAGCATCATGGCCTACCCAACCGGTGTTTTTTCTACGAGTAAGTCAGTAAGCGTTACCTAGCATGTTTTCATATGCCCCGTTTATATTGTACACTAAGACTACGTGATGGGCCACGGGGGAAACCTCACCAGCAACCTTGTGTGCCTTTGGCAATGTGATCGTTACTAGTGCGTCTTTGTGGAGATGTCCTCGTGCTTCTGCGCACAACCTGAATCGGCGGTAAACGCAGTGGTGTCGTTTTGGAAAGCTGTCCATCATCCTGGTAAAAGGCGGGAATTCCCTTGCCTACTACGAGGGTGGACGGGGCTTGGCTCAGCGGGCGGAGCTTACAGGTGATTCATAAAGGGAGAACCTTCTACTCTGTGTCTGCAGGAGAGGAAGATAGAACCCGCGCGTCACAGTCAGATACAGATTACGCTCCAGTACATCATCAATTCACCTCCAGGAAGGATTCTAGATTGTTTTCTGCTATGGAATCTATGAGCGCACAGCCTTGCTTTATCTTTCCCAGCCCAAGAGTTAGGGTGGCTTGTCCTTTCCAGAAGCTGAGCTTCAACTGGGGCACCTGCTACGTTTATATTTGTAAGTGCTTCCTGTTGAGGTTTAGTTTCTGTAAAATGAGCATCATGGCCTACCCAACGGAGTATTTTCTACGAGTAAGTCAGTAAGCGTTACCTAGCATGTTTTCATATGCCCCGTTTATATTGTACACTAAGACTACGTGATGGGCCTCGGGGGAAACGTCTCCAGCAACCTTGTGTGCCTTTGGCAATGTGATCGTTACTAGTGCGTCTTTGTGGAGATGTCCTCGTGCTTCTGCGCACAACCTGAATCGGCGGTAAACGCAGTGGTGTCGTTTTGGAAAGCTGTCCATCATCCTGGTAAAAGGCGGGAATTCCCTTGCCTACTACGAGGGTGGACGGGGCGTGGCTCAGCGGGCGGAGCTTTCAGGTGATTCATAAAGGGAGAACCTTCTACTCTGTGTCTGCAGGAGAGGAAGATAGAACCCGCGCGTCACAGTCAGATACAGATTACGCTCCAGTACATCATCAATTCACCTCCAGGAAGGATTCTAGATTGTTTTCTGCTATGGAATCTATGAGCGCACAGCCTTGCTTTATCTTTCCCAGCCCAAGAGTTAGGGTGGCTTGTCCTTTCCAGAAGCTGAGCTTCAACTGGGGCACCTGCTACGTTTATATTTGTAAGTGCTTCCTTTGAGGTTTAGTTTCTGTAAAATGAGCATCATGGCCTACCCAACCGGTGTATTTTCTACGAGTAAGTCAGTAAGCGTTACCTAGCATGTTTTCATATGCCCCGTTTATATTGTACACTAAGACTACGTGATGGGCCACGGGGGAAACCTCACCAGCAACCTTGTGTGCCTTTGGCAATGTGATCGTTACTAGTGCGTCTTTGTGGAGATGTCCTCGTGCTTCTGCGCACAACCTGAATCGGCGGTAAACGCAGTGGTGTCGTTTTGAAAAGCTGTCCATCATCCTGGTAAAAGGCGGGAATTCCCTTGCCTACTACGAGGGTGGACGGGGCGTGGCTCAGCGGGCGGAGCTTACAGGTGATTCATAAAGGGAGAACCTTCTACTCTGTGTCTGCAGGAGAGGAAGATAGAACCCGCGCGTCACAGTCAGATACAGATTACGCTCCAGTACATCATCAATTCACCTCCAGGAAGGATTCTAGATTGTTTTCTGCTATGGAATCTATGAGCGCACAGCCTTGCTTTATCTTTCCCAGCCCAAGAGTTAGGGTGGCTTGTCCTTTCCAGAAGCTGAGCTTCAACTGGGGCACCTGCTACGTTTATATTTGTAAGTGCTTCCTGTTGAGGTTTAGTTTCTGTAAAATGAGCATCATGGCCTACCCAACCGGAGTATTTTCTACGAGTAAGTCAGTAAGCGTTACCTAGCATGTTTTCATATGCCCCGTTTATATTGTACACTAAGACTAAGTGATGCGCCTCGGGGGAAACGTCTCCAGCAACCTTGTGTGCCTTTGGCAATGTGATCGTTACTAGTGCGTCTTTGTGGAGATGTCCTCGTGCTTCTGCGCACAACCTGAATCGGCGGTAAACGCAGTGGTGTCGTTTTGGAAAGCCGTCCATCATCCTGGTAAAAGGCGGGAATTCCCTTGCCTACTACGAGGGTGGACGGGGCGTGGCTCAGCGGGCGGAGCTTACAGGTGATTCATAAAGGGAGAACCTTCTACTCTGTGTCTGCAGGAGAGGAAGATAGAACCCGCGCGTCACAGTCAGGTACAGATTACGCTCCAGTACATCATCAATTCACCTCCAGGAAGGATTCTAGATTGTTTTCTGCTATGGAATCTATGAGCGCACAGCCTTGCTTTATCTTTCCCAGCCCAAGAGTTAGGGTGGCTTGTCCTTTCCAGAAGCTGAGCTTCAACTGGGGCACCTGCTACGTTTATATTTGTAAGTGCTTCCTTTGAGGTTTAGTTTCTGTAAAATGAGCATCATGGCCTACCCAACCGGTGTATTTTCTACGAGTAAGTCAGTAAGCGTTACCTAGCATGTTTTCATATGCCCCGTTTATATTGTACACTAAGACTACGTGATGGGCCACGGGGGAAACCTCACCAGCAACCTTGTGTGCCTTTGGCAATGTGATCGTTACTAGTGCGTCTTTGTGGAGATGTCCTCGTGCTTCTGCGCACAACCTGAATCGGCGGTAAACGCAGTGGTGTCGTTTTGAAAAGCTGTCCATCATCCTGGTAAAAGGCGGGAATTCCCTTGCCTACTACGAGGGTGGACGGGGCGTGGCTCAGCGGGCGGAGCTTACAGGTGATTCATAAAGGGAGAACCTTCTACTCTGTGTCTGCAGGAGAGGAAGATAGAACCCGCGCGTCACAGTCAGATACAGATTACGCTCCAGTACATCATCAATTCACCTCCAGGAAGGATTCTAGATTGTTTTCTGCTATGGAATCTATGAGCGCACAGCCTTGCTTTATCTTTCCCAGCCCAAGAGTTAGGGTGGCTTGTCCTTTCCAGAAGCTGAGCTTCAACTGGGGCACCTGCTACGTTTATATTTGTAAGTGCTTCCTGTTGAGGTTTAGTTTCTGTAAAATGAGCATCATGGCCTACCCAACCGGAGTATTTTCTACGAGTAAGTCAGTAAGCGTTACCTAGCATGTTTTCATATGCCCCGTTTATATTGTACACTAAGACTAAGTGATGCGCCTCGGGGGAAACGTCTCCAGCAACCTTGTGTGCCTTTGGCAATGTGATCGTTACTAGTGCGTCTTTGTGGAGATGTCCTCGTGCTTCTGCGCACAACCTGAATCGGCGGTAAACGCAGTGGTGTCGTTTTGGAAAGCCGTCCATCATCCTGGTAAAAGGCGGGAATTCCCTTGCCTACTACGAGGGTGGACGGGGCGTGGCTCAGCGGGCGGAGCTTACAGGTGATTCATAAAGGGAGAACCTTCTACTCTGTGTCTGCAGGAGAGGAAGATAGAACCCGCGCGTCACAGTCAGGTACAGATTACGCTCCAGTACATCATCAATTCACCTCCAGGAAGGATTCTAGATTGTTTTCTGCTATGGAATCTATGAGCGCACAGCCTTGCTTTATCTTTCCCAGCCCAAGAGTTAGGGTGGCTTGTCCTTTCCAGAAGCTGAGCTTCAACTGGGGCACCTGCTACGTTTATATTTGTAAGTGCTTCCTGTTGAGGTTTAGTTTCTGTAAAATGAGCATCATGGCCTACCCAACCGGAGTATTTTCTACGAGTAAGTCAGTAAGCGTTACCTAGCATGTTTTCATATGCCCCGTTTATATTGTACACTAAGACTACGTGATGGGCCACGGGGGAAACCTCACCAGCAACCTTGTGTGCCTTTGGCAATGTGATCGTTACTAGTGCGTCTTTGTGGAGATGTCCTCGTGCTTCTGCGCACAACCTGAATCGGCGGTAAACGCAGTGGTGTCGTTTTGGAAAGCTGTCCATCATCCTGGTAAAAGGCGGGAATTCCCTTGCCTACTACGAGGGTGGACGGGGCGTGGCTCAGCGGGCGAAGCTTTCAGGTGATTCATAAAGGGAGAACCTTCTACTCTGTGTCTGCAGGAGAGGAAGATAGAACCCGCGCGTCACAGTCAGATACAGATTACGCTCCAGTACATCATCAATTCACCTCCAGGAAGGATTCTAGATTGTTTTCTGCTATGGAATCTATGAGCGCACAGCCTTGCTTTATCTTTGCCAAGCCCAAGTTAGGGTGGCTTGTCCTTTCCAGAAGCTGAGCTTCAACTGGTGCACCTGCTACGTTTATATTTGTAAGTGCTTCCTTTGAGGTTTAGTTTCTGTAAAATGAGCATCATGGCCTACCCAACCGGTGTTTTTTCTACGAGTAAGTCAGTAAGCGTTACCTAGCATGTTTTCATATGCCCCGTTTATATTGTACACTAAGACTACGTGATGGGCCACGGGGGAAACCTCACCAGCAACCTTGTGTGCCTTTGGCAATGTGATCGTTACTAGTGCGTCTTTGTGGAGATGTCCTCGTGCTTCTGCGCACAACCTGAATCGGCGGTAAACGCAGTGGTGTCGTTTTGGAAAGCTGTCCATCATCCTGGTAAAAGGCGGGAATTCCCTTACCTACTACGAGGGTGGACGGGGCTTGGCTCAGCGGGCGGAGCTTACAGGTGATTCATAAAGGGAGAACCTTCTACTCTGTGTCTGCAGGAGAGGAAGATAGAACCCGCGCGTCACAGTCAGATACAGATTACGCTCCAGTACATCATCAATTCACCTCCAGGAAGGATTCTAGATTGTTTTCTGCTATGGAATCTATGAGCGCACAGCCTTGCTTTATCTTTCCCAGCCCAAGAGTTAGGGTGGCTTGTCCTTTCCAGAAGCTGAGCTTCAACTGGGGCACCTGCTACGTTTATATTTGTAAGTGCTTCCTGTTGAGGTTTAGTTTCTGTAAAATGAGCATCATGGCCTACCCAACGGAGTATTTTCTACGAGTAAGTCAGTAAGCGTTACCTAGCATGTTTTCATATGCCCCGTTTATATTGTACACTAAGACTACGTGATGGGCCTCGGGGGAAACGTCTCCAGCAACCTTGTGTGCCTTTGGCAATGTGATCGTTACTAGTGCGTCTTTGTGGAGATGTCCTCGTGCTTCTGCGCACAACCTGAATCGGCGGTAAACGCAGTGGTGTCGTTTTGGAAAGCTGTCCATCATCCTGGTAAAAGGCGGGAATTCCCTTGCCTACTACGAGGGTGGACGGGGCGTGGCTCAGCGGGCGGAGCTTTCAGGTGATTCATAAAGGGAGAACCTTCTACTCTGTGTCTGCAGGAGAGGAAGATAGAACCCGCGCGTCACAGTCAGATACAGATTACGCTCCAGTACATCATCAATTCACCTCCAGGAAGGATTCTAGATTGTTTTCTGCTATGGAATCTATGAGCGCACAGCCTTGCTTTATCTTTCCCAGCCCAAGAGTTAGGGTGGCTTGTCCTTTCCAGAAGCTGAGCTTCAACTGGGGCACCTGCTACGTTTATATTTGTAAGTGCTTCCTTTGAGGTTTAGTTTCTGTAAAATGAGCATCATGGCCTACCCAACCGGTGTATTTTCTACGAGTAAGTCAGTAAGCGTTACCTAGCATGTTTTCATATGCCCCGTTTATATTGTACACTAAGACTACGTGATGGGCCACGGGGGAAACCTCACCAGCAACCTTGTGTGCCTTTGGCAATGTGATCGTTACTAGTGCGTCTTTGTGGAGATGTCCTCGTGCTTCTGCGCACAACCTGAATCGGCGGTAAACGCAGTGGTGTCGTTTTGAAAAGCTGTCCATCATCCTGGTAAAAGGCGGGAATTCCCTTGCCTACTACGAGGGTGGACGGGGCGTGGCTCAGCGGGCGGAGCTTACAGGTGATTCATAAAGGGAGAACCTTCTACTCTGTGTCTGCAGGATAGGAAGATAGAACCCGCGCGTCACAGTTAGATACAGATTACGCTCCAGTACATCATCAATTCACCTCCAGGAAGGATTCTAGATTGTTTTCTGCTATGGAATCTATGAGCGCACAGCCTTGCTTTATCTTTCCCAGCCCAAGAGTTAGGGTGGCTTGTCCTTTCCAGAAGCTGAGCTTCAACTGGGGCACCTGCTACGTTTATATTTGTAAGTGCTTCCTGTTGAGGTTTAGTTTCTGTAAAATGAGCATCATGGCCTACCCAACCGGAGTATTTTCTACGAGTAAGTCAGTAAGCGTTACCTAGCATGTTTTCATATGCCCCGTTTATATTGTACACTAAGACTACGTGATGGGCCACGGGGGAAACCTCACCAGCAACCTTGTGTGCCTTTGGCAATGTGATCGTTACTAGTGCGTCTTTGTGGAGATGTCCTCGTGCTTCTGCGCACAACCTGAATCGGCGGTAAACGCAGTGGTGTCGTTTTGGAAAGCTGTCCATCATCCTGGTAAAAGGCGGGAATTCCCTTGCCTACTACGAGGGTGGACGGGGCGTGGCTCAGCGGGCGAAGCTTTCAGGTGATTCATAAAGGGAGAACCTTCTACTCTGTGTCTGCAGGAGAGGAAGATAGAACCCGCGCGTCACAGTCAGATACAGATTACGCTCCAGTACATCATCAATTCACCTCCAGGAAGGATTCTAGATTGTTTTCTGCTATGGAATCTATGAGCGCACAGCCTTGCTTTATCTTTGCCAAGCCCAAGTTAGGGTGGCTTGTCCTTTCCAGAAGCTGAGCTTCAACTGGTGCACCTGCTACGTTTATATTTGTAAGTGCTTCCTTTGAGGTTTAGTTTCTGTAAAATGAGCATCATGGCCTACCCAACCGGTGTTTTTTCTACGAGTAAGTCAGTAAGCGTTACCTAGCATGTTTTCATATGCCCCGTTTATATTGTACACTAAGACTACGTGATGGGCCACGGGGGAAACCTCACCAGCAACCTTGTGTGCCTTTGGCAATGTGATCGTTACTAGTGCGTCTTTGTGGAGATGTCCTCGTGCTTCTGCGCACAACCTGAATCGGCGGTAAACGCAGTGGTGTCGTTTTGGAAAGCTGTCCATCATCCTGGTAAAAGGCGGGAATTCCCTTACCTACTACGAGGGTGGACGGGGCTTGGTTCAGCGGGCGGAGCTTACAGGTGATTCATAAAGGGAGAACCTTCTACTCTGTGTCTGCAGGAGAGGAAGATAGAACCCGCGCGTCACAGTCAGATACAGATTACGCTCCAGTACATCATCAATTCACCTCCAGGAAGGATTCTAGATTGTTTTCTGCTATGGAATCTATGAGCGCACAGCCTTGCTTTATCTTTCCCAGCCCAAGAGTTAGGGTGGCTTGTCCTTTCCAGAAGCTGAGCTTCAACTGGGGCACCTGCTACGTTTATATTTGTAAGTGCTTCCTGTTGAGGTTTAGTTTCTGTAAAATGAGCATCATGGCCTACCCAACGGAGTATTTTCTACGAGTAAGTCAGTAAGCGTTACCTAGCATGTTTTCATATGCCCCGTTTATATTGTACACTAAGACTACGTGATGGGCCTCGGGGGAAACGTCTCCAGCAACCTTGTGTGCCTTTGGCAATGTGATCGTTACTAGTGCGTCTTTGTGGAGATGTCCTCGTGCTTCTGCGCACAACCTGAATCGGCGGTAAACGCAGTGGTGTCGTTTTGGAAAGCTGTCCATCATCCTGGTAAAAGGCGGGAATTCCCTTGCCTACTACGAGGGTGGACGGGGCGTGGCTCAGCGGGCGGAGCTTTCAGGTGATTCATAAAGGGAGAACCTTCTACTCTGTGTCTGCAGGAGAGGAAGATAGAACCCGCGCGTCACAGTCAGATACAGATTACGCTCCAGTACATCATCAATTCACCTCCAGGAAGGATTCTAGATTGTTTTCTGCTATGGAATCTATGAGCGCACAGCCTTGCTTTATCTTTCCCAGCCCAAGAGTTAGGGTGGCTTGTCCTTTCCAGAAGCTGAGCTTCAACTGGGGCACCTGCTACGTTTATATTTGTAAGTGCTTCCTTTGAGGTTTAGTTTCTGTAAAATGAGCATCATGGCCTACCCAACCGGTGTATTTTCTACGAGTAAGTCAGTAAGCGTTACCTAGCATGTTTTCATATGCCCCGTTTATATTGTACACTAAGACTACGTGATGGGCCACGGGGGAAACCTCACCAGCAACCTTGTGTGCCTTTGGCAATGTGATCGTTACTAGTGCGTCTTTGTGGAGATGTCCTCGTGCTTCTGCGCACAACCTGAATCGGCGGTAAACGCAGTGGTGTCGTTTTGAAAAGCTGTCCATCATCCTGGTAAAAGGCGGGAATTCCCTTGCCTACTACGAGGGTGGACGGGGCGTGGCTCAGCGGGCGGAGCTTACAGGTGATTCATAAAGGGAGAACCTTCTACTCTGTGTCTGCAGGATAGGAAGATAGAACCCGCGCGTCACAGTTAGATACAGATTACGCTCCAGTACATCATCAATTCACCTCCAGGAAGGATTCTAGATTGTTTTCTGCTATGGAATCTATGAGCGCACAGCCTTGCTTTATCTTTCCCAGCCCAAGAGTTAGGGTGGCTTGTCCTTTCCAGAAGCTGAGCTTCAACTGGGGCACCTGCTACGTTTATATTTGTAAGTGCTTCCTGTTGAGGTTTAGTTTCTGTAAAATGAGCATCATGGCCTACCCAACCGGAGTATTTTCTACGAGTAAGTCAGTAAGCGTTACCTAGCATGTTTTCATATGCCCCGTGTATATTGTACACTAAGACTACGTGATGGGCCACGGGGGAAACCTCACCAGCAACCTTGTGTGCCTTTGGCAATGTGATCGTTACTAGTGCGTCTTTGTGGAGATGTCCTCGTGCTTCTGCGGACCAACAACGCACGACCTGAATCGGCGGTAAACGCAGTGGTGTCGTTTTGGAAAGCTGTCCATCATCCTGGTAAAAGGCGGGAATTCCTTTGCCTACTACGAGGGTGGACGGGGCGTGGCTCAGCGGGCGGAGCTTACAGGTGATTCATAAAGGGAGAACCAGCTACTCTGTGTCTGCAGGAGAGGAAGATAGAACCCGCGCGTCACAGTCAGATACAGATTACGCTCCAGTACATCATCAGTTGACCTCCAGGAAGGATTCTAGATCTTTTTCTGCTATGGAATCTATGAGCGCACAGCCTTGCTTTATCTTTGCCAAGCCCAAGTTAGGGTGGCTTGTCCTTTCCAGAAGCTGAGCTTCAACTGGGGCACCTGCTACGTTTATATTTGTAAGTGCTTCCTTTGAGGTTTAGTTTCTGTAAAATGAGCATCATGGCCTACCCAACCGGAGTATTTTCTACGAGTAAGTCAGTAAGCGTTACCTAGCATGTTTTCATATGCCCCGTTTATATTGTACACTAAGACTACGTGATGGGCCACGGGGGAAACCTCACCAGCAACCTTGTGTGCCCTTGGCAATGTGATCGTTACTAGTGCGTCTTTGTGGAGATGTCCTCGTGCTTCTGCGCACCAACAACGCACGACCTGAATCGGCGGTAAACGCAGTGGTGTCGTTTTGGAAAGCTGTCCATCATCCTGGTAAAAGGCGGGAATTCCTTTGCCTACTACGAGGGTGGACGGGGCGTGGCTCAGCGGGCGGAGCTTACAGGTGATTCATAAAGGGAGAACCAGCTACTCTGTGTCTGCAGGAGAGGAAGATAGAACCCGCGCGTCACAGTCAGATACAGATTACGCTCCAGTACATCATCAGTTGACCTCCAGGAAGGATTCTAGATCTTTTTCTGCTATGGAATCTATGAGCGCACAGCCTTGCTTTATCTTTGCCAAGCCCAAGTTAGGGTGGCTTGTCCTTTCCAGAAGCTGAGCTTCAACTGGGGCACCTGCTACGTTTATATTTGTAAGTGCTTCCTATGAGGTTTAGTTTCTGTAAAATGAGCATCATGGCCTACCCAACCGGAGTATTTTCTACGAGTAAGTCAGTAAGCGTTACCTAGCATGTTTTCATATGCCCCGTTTATATTGTACACTAAGACTACGTGATGGGCCACAGGGGAAACCTCACCAGCAACCTTGTGTGCCTTTGGCAATGTGATCGTTACTAGTGCGTCTTTGTGGAGATGTCCTCGTGCTTCTGCGCACCAACAACGCACGACCTGAATCGGCGGTAAACGCAGTGGTGTCGTTTTGGAAAGCCGTCCATCATCCTGGTAAAAGGCGGGAATTCCCTTGCCTACTACGAGGGTGGACGGGGCGTGGCTCAGCGGGCGGAGCTTACAGGTGATTCATAAAGGGAGAACCTTCTACTCTGTGTCTGCAGGAGAGGAAGATAGAACCCGCGCGTCACAGTCAGATACAGATTACGCTCCAGTACATCATCAATTCACCTCCAGGAAGGATTCTAGATTGTTTTCTGCTATGGAATCTATGAGCGCACAGCCTTGCTTTATCTTTCCCAGCCCAAGAGTTAGGGTGGCTTGTCCTTTCCAGAAGCTGAGCTTCAACTGGGGCACCTGCTACGTTTATATTTGTAAGTGCTTCCTGTTGAGGTTTAGTTTCTGTAAAATGAGCATCATGGCCTACCCAACCGGAGTATTTTCTACGAGTAAGTCAGTAAGCGTTACCTAGCATGTTTTCATATGCCCCGTTTATATTGTACACTAAGACTAAGTGATGCGCCTCGGGGGAAACGTCTCCAGCAACCTTGTGTGCCTTTGGCAATGTGATCGTTACTAGTGCGTCTTTGTGGAGATGTCCTCGTGCTTCTGCGCACAACCTGAATCGGCGGTAAACGCAGTGGTGTCGTTTTGGAAAGCCGTCCATCATCCTGGTAAAAGGCGGGAATTCCCTTGCCTACTACGAGGGTGGACGGGGCGTGGCTCAGCGGGCGGAGCTTACAGGTGATTCATAAAGGGAGAACCTTCTACTCTGTGTCTGCAGGAGAGGAAGATAGAACCCGCGCGTCACAGTCAGATACAGATTACGCTCCAGTACATCATCAATTCACCTCCAGGAAGGATTCTAGATTGTTTTCTGCTATGGAATCTATGAGCGCACAGCCTTGCTTTATCTTTCCCAGCCCAAGAGTTAGGGTGGCTTGTCCTTTCCAGAAGCTGAGCTTCAACTGGGGCACCTGCTACGTTTATATTTGTAAGTGCTTCCTGTTGAGGTTTAGTTTCTGTAAAATGAGCATCATGGCCTACCCAACCGGAGTATTTTCTACGAGTAAGTCAGTAAGCGTTACCTAGCATGTTTTCATATGCCCCGTGTATATTGTACACTAAGACTACGTGATGGGCCACGGGGGAAACCTCACCAGCAACCTTGTGTGCCTTTGGCAATGTGATCGTTACTAGTGCGTCTTTGTGGAGATGTCCTCGTGCTTCTGCGCACCAACAACGCACGACCTGAATCGGCGGTAAACGCAGTGGTGTCGTTTTGGAAAGCTGTCCATCATCCTGGTAAAAGGCGGGAATTCCTTTGCCTACTACGAGGGTGGACGGGGCGTGGCTCAGCGGGCGGAGCTTACAGGTGATTCATAAAGGGAGAACCAGCTACTCTGTGTCTGCAGGAGAGGAAGATAGAACCCGCGCGTCACAGTCAGATACAGATTACGCTCCAGTACATCATCAGTTGACCTCCAGGAAGGATTCTAGATCTTTTTCTGCTATGGAATCTATGAGCGCACAGCCTTGCTTTATCTTTGCCAAGCCCAAGTTAGGGTGGCTTGTCCTTTCCAGAAGCTGAGCTTCAACTGGGGCACCTGCTACGTTTATATTTGTAAGTGCTTCCTATGAGGTTTAGTTTCTGTAAAATGAGCATCATGGCCTACCCAACCGGAGTATTTTCTACGAGTAAGTCAGTAAGCGTTACCTAGCATGTTTTCATATGCCCCGTTTATATTGTACACTAAGACTACGTGATGGGCCACAGGGGAAACCTCACCAGCAACCTTGTGTGCCTTTGGCAATGTGATCGTTACTAGTGCGTCTTTGTGGAGATGTCCTCGTGCTTCTGCGCACCAACAACGCACGACCTGAATCGGCGGTAAACGCAGTGGTGTCGTTTTGGAAAGCCGTCCATCATCCTGGTAAAAGGCGGGAATTCCCTTGCCTACTACGAGGGTGGACGGGGCGTGGCTCAGCGGGCGGAGCTTACAGGTGATTCATAAAGGGAGAACCTTCTACTCTGTGT
Organism: Pleurodeles waltl; assembly: GCF_031143425.1. Lineage (NCBI taxonomy): Eukaryota > Metazoa > Chordata > Amphibia > Caudata > Salamandridae > Pleurodeles > Pleurodeles waltl. Next base: position 83,168 of record NW_027150099.1, on the reverse strand, counting down.
CTGCAGGAGAGGAAGATAGAACCCGCGTGTCACAGTCAGATACAGATTACGCTCCAGTACATCATCAATTCACCTCCAGGAAGGATTCTAGATTGTTTTCTGCTATGGAATCTATGAGCGCACAGCCTTGCTTTATCTTTCCCAGCCCAAGAGTTAGGGTGGCTTGTCCTTTCCAGAAGCTGAGCTTCAACTGGGGCACCTGCTACGTTTATATTTGTAAGTGCTTCCTGTTGAGGTTTAGTTTCTGTAAAATGAGCATCATGGCCTACCCAACCGGAGTATTTTCTACGAGTAAGTCAGTAAGCGTTACCTAGCATGTTTTCATATGCCCCGTTTATATTGTACACTAAGACTAAGTGATGCGCCTCGGGGGAAACGTCTCCAGCAACCTTGTGTGCCTTTGGCAATGTGATCGTTACTAGTGCGTCTTTGTGGAGATGTCCTCGTGCTTCTGCGCACAACCTGAATCGGCGGTAAACGCAGTGGTGTCGTTTTGGAAAGCCGTCCATCATCCTGGTAAAAGGCGGGAATTCCCTTGCCTACTACGAGGGTGGACGGGGCGTGGCTCAGCGGGCGGAGCTTACAGGTGATTCATAAAGGGAGAACCTTCTACTCTGTGTCTGCAGGAGAGGAAGATAGAACCCGCGCGTCACAGTCAGATACAGATTACGCTCCAGTACATCATCAATTCACCTCCAGGAAGGATTCTAGATTGTTTTCTGCTATGGAATCTATGAGCGCACAGCCTTGCTTTATCTTTCCCAGCCCAAGAGTTAGGGTGGCTTGTCCTTTCCAGAAGCTGAGCTTCAACTGGGGCACCTGCTACGTTTATATTTGTAAGTGCTTCCTGTTGAGGTTTAGTTTCTGTAAAATGAGCATCATGGCCTACCCAACCGGAGTATTTTCTACGAGTAAGTCAGTAAGCGTTACCTAGCATGTTTTCATATGCCCCGTGTATATTGTACACTAAGACTACGTGATGGGCCACGGGGGAAACCTCACCAGCAACCTTGTGTGCCTTTGGCAATGTGATCGTTACTAGTGCGTCTTTGTGGAGATGTCCTCGTGCTTCTGCGCACCAACAACGCACGACCTGAATCGGCGGTAAACGCAGTGGTGTCGTTTTGGAAAGCTGTCCATCATCCTGGTAAAAGGCGGGAATTCCTTTGCCTACTACGAGGGTGGACGGGGCGTGGCTCAGCGGGCGGAGCTTACAGGTGATTCATAAAGGGAGAACCAGCTACTCTGTGTCTGCAGGAGAGGAAGATAGAACCCGCGCGTCACAGTCAGATACAGATTACGCTCCAGTACATCATCAGTTGACCTCCAGGAAGGATTCTAGATCTTTTTCTGCTATGGAATCTATGAGCGCACAGCCTTGCTTTATCTTTGCCAAGCCCAAGTTAGGGTGGCTTGTCCTTTCCAGAAGCTGAGCTTCAACTGGGGCACCTGCTACGTTTATATTTGTAAGTGCTTCCTATGAGGTTTAGTTTCTGTAAAATGAGCATCATGGCCTACCCAACCGGAGTATTTTCTACGAGTAAGTCAGTAAGCGTTACCTAGCATGTTTTCATATGCCCCGTTTATATTGTACACTAAGACTACGTGATGGGCCACAGGGGAAACCTCACCAGCAACCTTGTGTGCCTTTGGCAATGTGATCGTTACTAGTGCGTCTTTGTGGAGATGTCCTCGTGCTTCTGCGCACCAACAACGCACGACCTGAATCGGCGGTAAACGCAGTGGTGTCGTTTTGGAAAGCCGTCCATCATCCTGGTAAAAGGCGGGAATTCCCTTGCCTACTACGAGGGTGGACGGGGCGTGGCTCAGCGGGCGGAGCTTACAGGTGATTCATAAAGGGAGAACCTTCTACTCTGTGTCTGCAGGAGAGGAAGATAGAACCCGCGTGTCACAGTCAGATACAGATTACGCTCCAGTACATCATCAATTCACCTCCAGGAAGGATTCTAGATTGTTTTCTGCTATGGAATCTATGAGCGCACAGCCTTGCTTTATCTTTCCCAGCCCAAGAGTTAGGGTGGCTTGTCCTTTCCAGAAGCTGAGCTTCAACTGGGGCACCTGCTACGTTTATATTTGTAAGTGCTTCCTGTTGAGGTTTAGTTTCTGTAAAATGAGCATCATGGCCTACCCAACCGGAGTATTTTCTACGAGTAAGTCAGTAAGCGTTACCTAGCATGTTTTCATATGCCCCGTTTATATTGTACACTAAGACTAAGTGATGCGCCTCGGGGGAAACGTCTCCAGCAACCTTGTGTGCCTTTGGCAATGTGATCGTTACTAGTGCGTCTTTGTGGAGATGTCCTCGTGCTTCTGCGCACAACCTGAATCGGCGGTAAACGCAGTGGTGTCGTTTTGGAAAGCCGTCCATCATCCTGGTAAAAGGCGGGAATTCCCTTGCCTACTACGAGGGTGGACGGGGCGTGGCTCAGCGGGCGGAGCTTACAGGTGATTCATAAAGGGAGAACCTTCTACTCTGTGTCTGCAGGAGAGGAAGATAGAACCCGCGCGTCACAGTCAGATACAGATTACGCTCCAGTACATCATCAATTCACCTCCAGGAAGGATTCTAGATTGTTTTCTGCTATGGAATCTATGAGCGCACAGCCTTGCTTTATCTTTCCCAGCCCAAGAGTTAGGGTGGCTTGTCCTTTCCAGAAGCTGAGCTTCAACTGGGGCACCTGCTACGTTTATATTTGTAAGTGCTTCCTGTTGAGGTTTAGTTTCTGTAAAATGAGCATCATGGCCTACCCAACCGGAGTATTTTCTACGAGTAAGTCAGTAAGCGTTACCTAGCATGTTTTCATATGCCCCGTTTATATTGTACACTAAGACTACGTGATGGGCCACGGGGGAAACCTCACCAGCAACCTTGTGTGCCTTTGGCAATGTGATCGTTACTAGTGCGTCTTTGTGGAGATGTCCTCGTGCTTCTGCGCACAACCTGAATCGGCGGTAAACGCAGTGGTGTCGTTTTGGAAAGCTGTCCATCATCCTGGTAAAAGGCGGGAATTCCCTTGCCTACTACGAGGGTGGACGGGGCGTGGCTCAGCGGGCGAAGCTTTCAGGTGATTCATAAAGGGAGAACCTTCTACTCTGTGTCTGCAGGAGAGGAAGATAGAACCCGCGCGTCACAGTCAGATACAGATTACGCTCCAGTACATCATCAATTCACCTCCAGGAAGGATTCTAGATTGTTTTCTGCTATGGAATCTATGAGCGCACAGCCTTGCTTTATCTTTGCCAAGCCCAAGTTAGGGTGGCTTGTCCTTTCCAGAAGCTGAGCTTCAACTGGTGCACCTGCTACGTTTATATTTGTAAGTGCTTCCTTTGAGGTTTAGTTTCTGTAAAATGAGCATCATGGCCTACCCAACCGGTGTTTTTTCTACGAGTAAGTCAGTAAGCGTTACCTAGCATGTTTTCATATGCCCCGTTTATATTGTACACTAAGACTACGTGATGGGCCACGGGGGAAACCTCACCAGCAACCTTGTGTGCCTTTGGCAATGTGATCGTTACTAGTGCGTCTTTGTGGAGATGTCCTCGTGCTTCTGCGCACAACCTGAATCGGCGGTAAACGCAGTGGTGTCGTTTTGGAAAGCTGTCCATCATCCTGGTAAAAGGCGGGAATTCCCTTGCCTACTACGAGGGTGGACGGGGCTTGGCTCAGCGGGCGGAGCTTACAGGTGATTCATAAAGGGAGAACCTTCTACTCTGTGTCTGCAGGAGAGGAAGATAGAACCCGCGCGTCACAGTCAGATACAGATTACGCTCCAGTACATCATCAATTCACCTCCAGGAAGGATTCTAGATTGTTTTCTGCTATGGAATCTATGAGCGCACAGCCTTGCTTTATCTTTCCCAGCCCAAGAGTTAGGGTGGCTTGTCCTTTCCAGAAGCTGAGCTTCAACTGGGGCACCTGCTACGTTTATATTTGTAAGTGCTTCCTGTTGAGGTTTAGTTTCTGTAAAATGAGCATCATGGCCTACCCAACGGAGTATTTTCTACGAGTAAGTCAGTAAGCGTTACCTAGCATGTTTTCATATGCCCCGTTTATATTGTACACTAAGACTACGTGATGGGCCTCGGGGGAAACGTCTCCAGCAACCTTGTGTGCCTTTGGCAATGTGATCGTTACTAGTGCGTCTTTGTGGAGATGTCCTCGTGCTTCTGCGCACAACCTGAATCGGCGGTAAACGCAGTGGTGTCGTTTTGGAAAGCTGTCCATCATCCTGGTAAAAGGCGGGAATTCCCTTGCCTACTACGAGGGTGGACGGGGCGTGGCTCAGCGGGCGGAGCTTTCAGGTGATTCATAAAGGGAGAACCTTCTACTCTGTGTCTGCAGGAGAGGAAGATAGAACCCGCGCGTCACAGTCAGATACAGATTACGCTCCAGTACATCATCAATTCACCTCCAGGAAGGATTCTAGATTGTTTTCTGCTATGGAATCTATGAGCGCACAGCCTTGCTTTATCTTTCCCAGCCCAAGAGTTAGGGTGGCTTGTCCTTTCCAGAAGCTGAGCTTCAACTGGGGCACCTGCTACGTTTATATTTGTAAGTGCTTCCTTTGAGGTTTAGTTTCTGTAAAATGAGCATCATGGCCTACCCAACCGGTGTATTTTCTACGAGTAAGTCAGTAAGCGTTACCTAGCATGTTTTCATATGCCCCGTTTATATTGTACACTAAGACTACGTGATGGGCCACGGGGGAAACCTCACCAGCAACCTTGTGTGCCTTTGGCAATGTGATCGTTACTAGTGCGTCTTTGTGGAGATGTCCTCGTGCTTCTGCGCACAACCTGAATCGGCGGTAAACGCAGTGGTGTCGTTTTGAAAAGCTGTCCATCATCCTGGTAAAAGGCGGGAATTCCCTTGCCTACTACGAGGGTGGACGGGGCGTGGCTCAGCGGGCGGAGCTTACAGGTGATTCATAAAGGGAGAACCTTCTACTCTGTGTCTGCAGGAGAGGAAGATAGAACCCGCGCGTCACAGTTAGATACAGATTACGCTCCAGTACATCATCAATTCACCTCCAGGAAGGATTCTAGATTGTTTTCTGCTATGGAATCTATGAGCGCACAGCCTTGCTTTATCTTTCCCAGCCCAAGAGTTAGGGTGGCTTGTCCTTTCCAGAAGCTGAGCTTCAACTGGGGCACCTGCTACGTTTATATTTGTAAGTGCTTCCTGTTGAGGTTTAGTTTCTGTAAAATGAGCATCATGGCCTACACAACGGAGTATTTTCTACGAGTAAGTCAGTAAGCGTTACCTAGCATGTTTTCATATGCCCCGTTTATATTGTACACTAAGACTACGTGATGGGCCTCGGGGGAAACGTCTCCAGCAACCTTGTGTGCCTTTGGCAATGTGATCGTTACTAGTGCGTCTTTGTGGAGATGTCCTCGTGCTTCTGCGCACAACCTGAATCGGCGGTAAACGCAGTGGTGTCGTTTTGGAAAGCTGTCCATCATCCTGGTAAAAGGCGGGAATTCCCTTGCCTACTACGAGGGTGGACGGGGCGTGGCTCAGCGGGCGGAGCTTACAGGTGATTCATAAAGGGAGAACCTTCTACTCTGTGTCTGCAGGAGAGGAAGATAGAACCCGCGCGTCACAGTCAGATACAGATTACGCTCCAGTACATCATCAATTCACCTCCAGGAAGGATTCTAGATTGTTTTCTGCTATGGAATCTATGAGCGCACAGCCTTGCTTTATCTTTCCCAGCCCAAGAGTTAGGGTGGCTTGTCCTTTCCAGAAGCTGAGCTTCAACTGGGGCACCTGCTACGTTTATATTTGTAAGTGCTTCCTGTTGAGGTTTAGTTTCTGTAAAATGAGCATCATGGCCTACCCAACCGGAGTATTTTCTACGAGTAAGTCAGTAAGCGTTACCTAGCATGTTTTCATATGCCCCGTGTATATTGTACACTAAGACTACGTGATGGGCCTCGGGGGAAACGTCTCCAGCAACCTTGTGTGCCTTTGGCAATGTGATCGTTACTAGTGCGTCTTTGTGGAGATGTCCTCGTGCTTCTGCGCACAACCTGAATCGGCGGTAAACGCAGTGGTGTCGTTTTGGAAAGCCGTCCATCATCCTGGTAAAAGGCGGGAATTCCCTTGCCTACTACGAGGGTGGACGGGGCGTGGCTCAGCGGGCGGAGCTTACAGGTGATTCATAAAGGGAGAACCTTCTACTCTGTGTCTGCAGGAGAGGAAGATAGAACCCGCGCGTCACAGTCAGATACAGATTACGCTCCAGTACATCATCAATTCACCTCCAGGAAGGATTCTAGATTGTTTTCTGCTATGGAATCTATGAGCGCACAGCCTTGCTTTATCTTTCCCAGCCCAAGAGTTAGGGTGGCTTGTCCTTTCCAGAAGCTGAGCTTCAACTGGGGCACCTGCTACGTTTATATTTGTAAGTGCTTCCTGTTGAGGTTTAGTTTCTGTAAAATGAGCATCATGGCCTACCCAACCGGTGTTTTTTCTACGAGTAAGTCAGTAAGCGTTACCTAGCATGTTTTCATATGCCCCGTTTATATTGTACACTAAGACTACGTGATGGGCCACGGGGGAAACCTCACCAGCAACCTTGTGTGCCTTTGGCAATGTGATCGTTACTAGTGCGTCTTTGTGGAGATGTCCTCGTGCTTCTGCGCACAACCTGAATCGGCGGTAAACGCAGTGGTGTCGTTTTGGAAAGCTGTCCATCATCCTGGTAAAAGGCGGGAATTCCCTTACCTACTACGAGGGTGGACGGGGCTTGGTTCAGCGGGCGGAGCTTACAGGTGATTCATAAAGGGAGAACCTTCTACTCTGTGTCTGCAGGAGAGGAAGATAGAACCCGCGCGTCACAGTCAGATACAGATTACGCTCCAGTACATCATCAATTCACCTCCAGGAAGGATTCTAGATTGTTTTCTGCTATGGAATCTATGAGCGCACAGCCTTGCTTTATCTTTCCCAGCCCAAGAGTTAGGGTGGCTTGTCCTTTCCAGAAGCTGAGCTTCAACTGGGGCACCTGCTACGTTTATATTTGTAAGTGCTTCCTGTTGAGGTTTAGTTTCTGTAAAATGAGCATCATGGCCTACCCAACGGAGTATTTTCTACGAGTAAGTCAGTAAGCGTTACCTAGCATGTTTTCATATGCCCCGTTTATATTGTACACTAAGACTACGTGATGGGCCTCGGGGGAAACGTCTCCAGCAACCTTGTGTGCCTTTGGCAATGTGATCGTTACTAGTGCGTCTTTGTGGAGATGTCCTCGTGCTTCTGCGCACAACCTGAATCGGCGGTAAACGCAGTGGTGTCGTTTTGGAAAGCTGTCCATCATCCTGGTAAAAGGCGGGAATTCCCTTGCCTACTACGAGGGTGGACGGGGCGTGGCTCAGCGGGCGGAGCTTTCAGGTGATTCATAAAGGGAGAACCTTCTACTCTGTGTCTGCAGGAGAGGAAGATAGAACCCGCGCGTCACAGTCAGATACAGATTACGCTCCAGTACATCATCAATTCACCTCCAGGAAGGATTCTAGATTGTTTTCTGCTATGGAATCTATGAGCGCACAGCCTTGCTTTATCTTTCCCAGCCCAAGAGTTAGGGTGGCTTGTCCTTTCCAGAAGCTGAGCTTCAACTGGGGCACCTGCTACGTTTATATTTGTAAGTGCTTCCTTTGAGGTTTAGTTTCTGTAAAATGAGCATCATGGCCTACCCAACCGGTGTATTTTCTACGAGTAAGTCAGTAAGCGTTACCTAGCATGTTTTCATATGCCCCGTTTATATTGTACACTAAGACTACGTGATGGGCCACGGGGGAAACCTCACCAGCAACCTTGTGTGCCTTTGGCAATGTGATCGTTACTAGTGCGTCTTTGTGGAGATGTCCTCGTGCTTCTGCGCACAACCTGAATCGGCGGTAAACGCAGTGGTGTCGTTTTGAAAAGCTGTCCATCATCCTGGTAAAAGGCGGGAATTCCCTTGCCTACTACGAGGGTGGACGGGGCGTGGCTCAGCGGGCGGAGCTTACAGGTGATTCATAAAGGGAGAACCTTCTACTCTGTGTCTGCAGGATAGGAAGATAGAACCCGCGCGTCACAGTTAGATACAGATTACGCTCCAGTACATCATCAATTCACCTCCAGGAAGGATTCTAGATTGTTTTCTGCTATGGAATCTATGAGCGCACAGCCTTGCTTTATCTTTCCCAGCCCAAGAGTTAGGGTGGCTTGTCCTTTCCAGAAGCTGAGCTTCAACTGGGGCACCTGCTACGTTTATATTTGTAAGTGCTTCCTGTTGAGGTTTAGTTTCTGTAAAATGAGCATCATGGCCTACCCAACCGGAGTATTTTCTACGAGTAAGTCAGTAAGCGTTACCTAGCATGTTTTCATATGCCCCGTGTATATTGTACACTAAGACTACGTGATGGGCCACGGGGGAAACCTCACCAGCAACCTTGTGTGCCTTTGGCAATGTGATCGTTACTAGTGCGTCTTTGTGGAGATGTCCTCGTGCTTCTGCGGACCAACAACGCACGACCTGAATCGGCGGTAAACGCAGTGGTGTCGTTTTGGAAAGCTGTCCATCATCCTGGTAAAAGGCGGGAATTCCTTTGCCTACTACGAGGGTGGACGGGGCGTGGCTCAGCGGGCGGAGCTTACAGGTGATTCATAAAGGGAGAACCAGCTACTCTGTGTCTGCAGGAGAGGAAGATAGAACCCGCGCGTCACAGTCAGATACAGATTACGCTCCAGTACATCATCAGTTGACCTCCAGGAAGGATTCTAGATCTTTTTCTGCTATGGAATCTATGAGCGCACAGCCTTGCTTTATCTTTGCCAAGCCCAAGTTAGGGTGGCTTGTCCTTTCCAGAAGCTGAGCTTCAACTGGGGCACCTGCTACGTTTATATTTGTAAGTGCTTCCTTTGAGGTTTAGTTTCTGTAAAATGAGCATCATGGCCTACCCAACCGGAGTATTTTCTACGAGTAAGTCAGTAAGCGTTACCTAGCATGTTTTCATATGCCCCGTTTATATTGTACACTAAGACTACGTGATGGGCCACGGGGGAAACCTCACCAGCAACCTTGTGTGCCCTTGGCAATGTGATCGTTACTAGTGCGTCTTTGTGGAGATGTCCTCGTGCTTCTGCGCACCAACAACGCACGACCTGAATCGGCGGTAAACGCAGTGGTGTCGTTTTGGAAAGCTGTCCATCATCCTGGTAAAAGGCGGGAATTCCTTTGCCTACTACGAGGGTGGACGGGGCGTGGCTCAGCGGGCGGAGCTTACAGGTGATTCATAAAGGGAGAACCAGCTACTCTGTGTCTGCAGGAGAGGAAGATAGAACCCGCGCGTCACAGTCAGATACAGATTACGCTCCAGTACATCATCAGTTGACCTCCAGGAAGGATTCTAGATCTTTTTCTGCTATGGAATCTATGAGCGCACAGCCTTGCTTTATCTTTGCCAAGCCCAAGTTAGGGTGGCTTGTCCTTTCCAGAAGCTGAGCTTCAACTGGGGCACCTGCTACGTTTATATTTGTAAGTGCTTCCTATGAGGTTTAGTTTCTGTAAAATGAGCATCATGGCCTACCCAACCGGAGTATTTTCTACGAGTAAGTCAGTAAGCGTTACCTAGCATGTTTTCATATGCCCCGTTTATATTGTACACTAAGACTACGTGATGGGCCACAGGGGAAACCTCACCAGCAACCTTGTGTGCCTTTGGCAATGTGATCGTTACTAGTGCGTCTTTGTGGAGATGTCCTCGTGCTTCTGCGCACCAACAACGCACGACCTGAATCGGCGGTAAACGCAGTGGTGTCGTTTTGGAAAGCCGTCCATCATCCTGGTAAAAGGCGGGAATTCCCTTGCCTACTACGAGGGTGGACGGGGCGTGGCTCAGCGGGCGGAGCTTACAGGTGATTCATAAAGGGAGAACCTTCTACTCTGTGTCTGCAGGAGAGGAAGATAGAACCCGCGCGTCACAGTCAGATACAGATTACGCTCCAGTACATCATCAATTCACCTCCAGGAAGGATTCTAGATTGTTTTCTGCTATGGAATCTATGAGCGCACAGCCTTGCTTTATCTTTCCCAGCCCAAGAGTTAGGGTGGCTTGTCCTTTCCAGAAGCTGAGCTTCAACTGGGGCACCTGCTACGTTTATATTTGTAAGTGCTTCCTGTTGAGGTTTAGTTTCTGTAAAATGAGCATCATGGCCTACCCAACCGGAGTATTTTCTACGAGTAAGTCAGTAAGCGTTACCTAGCATGTTTTCATATGCCCCGTTTATATTGTACACTAAGACTAAGTGATGCGCCTCGGGGGAAACGTCTCCAGCAACCTTGTGTGCCTTTGGCAATGTGATCGTTACTAGTGCGTCTTTGTGGAGATGTCCTCGTGCTTCTGCGCACAACCTGAATCGGCGGTAAACGCAGTGGTGTCGTTTTGGAAAGCCGTCCATCATCCTGGTAAAAGGCGGGAATTCCCTTGCCTACTACGAGGGTGGACGGGGCGTGGCTCAGCGGGCGGAGCTTACAGGTGATTCATAAAGGGAGAACCTTCTACTCTGTGTCTGCAGGAGAGGAAGATAGAACCCGCGCGTCACAGTCAGATACAGATTACGCTCCAGTACATCATCAATTCACCTCCAGGAAGGATTCTAGATTGTTTTCTGCTATGGAATCTATGAGCGCACAGCCTTGCTTTATCTTTCCCAGCCCAAGAGTTAGGGTGGCTTGTCCTTTCCAGAAGCTGAGCTTCAACTGGGGCACCTGCTACGTTTATATTTGTAAGTGCTTCCTGTTGAGGTTTAGTTTCTGTAAAATGAGCATCATGGCCTACCCAACCGGAGTATTTTCTACGAGTAAGTCAGTAAGCGTTACCTAGCATGTTTTCATATGCCCCGTGTATATTGTACACTAAGACTACGTGATGGGCCACGGGGGAAACCTCACCAGCAACCTTGTGTGCCTTTGGCAATGTGATCGTTACTAGTGCGTCTTTGTGGAGATGTCCTCGTGCTTCTGCGCACCAACAACGCACGACCTGAATCGGCGGTAAACGCAGTGGTGTCGTTTTGGAAAGCTGTCCATCATCCTGGTAAAAGGCGGGAATTCCTTTGCCTACTACGAGGGTGGACGGGGCGTGGCTCAGCGGGCGGAGCTTACAGGTGATTCATAAAGGGAGAACCAGCTACTCTGTGTCTGCAGGAGAGGAAGATAGAACCCGCGCGTCACAGTCAGATACAGATTACGCTCCAGTACATCATCAGTTGACCTCCAGGAAGGATTCTAGATCTTTTTCTGCTATGGAATCTATGAGCGCACAGCCTTGCTTTATCTTTGCCAAGCCCAAGTTAGGGTGGCTTGTCCTTTCCAGAAGCTGAGCTTCAACTGGGGCACCTGCTACGTTTATATTTGTAAGTGCTTCCTATGAGGTTTAGTTTCTGTAAAATGAGCATCATGGCCTACCCAACCGGAGTATTTTCTACGAGTAAGTCAGTAAGCGTTACCTAGCATGTTTTCATATGCCCCGTTTATATTGTACACTAAGACTACGTGATGGGCCACAGGGGAAACCTCACCAGCAACCTTGTGTGCCTTTGGCAATGTGATCGTTACTAGTGCGTCTTTGTGGAGATGTCCTCGTGCTTCTGCGCACCAACAACGCACGACCTGAATCGGCGGTAAACGCAGTGGTGTCGTTTTGGAAAGCCGTCCATCATCCTGGTAAAAGGCGGGAATTCCCTTGCCTACTACGAGGGTGGACGGGGCGTGGCTCAGCGGGCGGAGCTTACAGGTGATTCATAAAGGGAGAACCTTCTACTCTGTGTCTGCAGGAGAGGAAGATAGAACCCGCGTGTCACAGTCAGATACAGATTACGCTCCAGTACATCATCAATTCACCTCCAGGAAGGATTCTAGATTGTTTTCTGCTATGGAATCTATGAGCGCACAGCCTTGCTTTATCTTTCCCAGCCCAAGAGTTAGGGTGGCTTGTCCTTTCCAGAAGCTGAGCTTCAACTGGGGCACCTGCTACGTTTATATTTGTAAGTGCTTCCTGTTGAGGTTTAGTTTCTGTAAAATGAGCATCATGGCCTACCCAACCGGAGTATTTTCTACGAGTAAGTCAGTAAGCGTTACCTAGCATGTTTTCATATGCCCCGTTTATATTGTACACTAAGACTAAGTGATGCGCCTCGGGGGAAACGTCTCCAGCAACCTTGTGTGCCTTTGGCAATGTGATCGTTACTAGTGCGTCTTTGTGGAGATGTCCTCGTGCTTCTGCGCACAACCTGAATCGGCGGTAAACGCAGTGGTGTCGTTTTGGAAAGCCGTCCATCATCCTGGTAAAAGGCGGGAATTCCCTTGCCTACTACGAGGGTGGACGGGGCGTGGCTCAGCGGGCGGAGCTTACAGGTGATTCATAAAGGGAGAACCTTCTACTCTGTGTCTGCAGGAGAGGAAGATAGAACCCGCGCGTCACAGTCAGATACAGATTACGCTCCAGTACATCATCAATTCACCTCCAGGAAGGATTCTAGATTGTTTTCTGCTATGGAATCTATGAGCGCACAGCCTTGCTTTATCTTTCCCAGCCCAAGAGTTAGGGTGGCTTGTCCTTTCCAGAAGCTGAGCTTCAACTGGGGCACCTGCTACGTTTATATTTGTAAGTGCTTCCTGTTGAGGTTTAGTTTCTGTAAAATGAGCATCATGGCCTACCCAACCGGAGTATTTTCTACGAGTAAGTCAGTAAGCGTTACCTAGCATGTTTTCATATGCCCCGTGTATATTGTACACTAAGACTACGTGATGGGCCACGGGGGAAACCTCACCAGCAACCTTGTGTGCCTTTGGCAATGTGATCGTTACTAGTGCGTCTTTGTGGAGATGTCCTCGTGCTTCTGCGCACCAACAACGCACGACCTGAATCGGCGGTAAACGCAGTGGTGTCGTTTTGGAAAGCTGTCCATCATCCTGGTAAAAGGCGGGAATTCCTTTGCCTACTACGAGGGTGGACGGGGCGTGGCTCAGCGGGCGGAGCTTACAGGTGATTCATAAAGGGAGAACCAGCTACTCTGTGTCTGCAGGAGAGGAAGATAGAACCCGCGCGTCACAGTCAGATACAGATTACGCTCCAGTACATCATCAGTTGACCTCCAGGAAGGATTCTAGATCTTTTTCTGCTATGGAATCTATGAGCGCACAGCCTTGCTTTATCTTTGCCAAGCCCAAGTTAGGGTGGCTTGTCCTTTCCAGAAGCTGAGCTTCAACTGGGGCACCTGCTACGTTTATATTTGTAAGTGCTTCCTATGAGGTTTAGTTTCTGTAAAATGAGCATCATGGCCTACCCAACCGGAGTATTTTCTACGAGTAAGTCAGTAAGCGTTACCTAGCATGTTTTCATATGCCCCGTTTATATTGTACACTAAGACTACGTGATGGGCCACAGGGGAAACCTCACCAGCAACCTTGTGTGCCTTTGGCAATGTGATCGTTACTAGTGCGTCTTTGTGGAGATGTCCTCGTGCTTCTGCGCACCAACAACGCACGACCTGAATCGGCGGTAAACGCAGTGGTGTCGTTTTGGAAAGCCGTCCATCATCCTGGTAAAAGGCGGGAATTCCCTTGCCTACTACGAGGGTGGACGGGGCGTGGCTCAGCGGGCGGAGCTTACAGGTGATTCATAAAGGGAGAACCTTCTACTCTGTGTCTGCAGGAGAGGAAGATAGAACCCGCGTGTCACAGTCAGATACAGATTACGCTCCAGTACATCATCAATTCACCTCCAGGAAGGATTCTAGATTGTTTTCTGCTATGGAATCTATGAGCGCACAGCCTTGCTTTATCTTTCCCAGCCCAAGAGTTAGGGTGGCTTGTCCTTTCCAGAAGCTGAGCTTCAACTGGGGCACCTGCTACGTTTATATTTGTAAGTGCTTCCTGTTGAGGTTTAGTTTCTGTAAAATGAGCATCATGGCCTACCCAACCGGAGTATTTTCTACGAGTAAGTCAGTAAGCGTTACCTAGCATGTTTTCATATGCCCCGTTTATATTGTACACTAAGACTAAGTGATGCGCCTCGGGGGAAACGTCTCCAGCAACCTTGTGTGCCTTTGGCAATGTGATCGTTACTAGTGCGTCTTTGTGGAGATGTCCTCGTGCTTCTGCGCACAACCTGAATCGGCGGTAAACGCAGTGGTGTCGTTTTGGAAAGCCGTCCATCATCCTGGTAAAAGGCGGGAATTCCCTTGCCTACTACGAGGGTGGACGGGGCGTGGCTCAGCGGGCGGAGCTTACAGGTGATTCATAAAGGGAGAACCTTCTACTCTGTGTCTGCAGGAGAGGAAGATAGAACCCGCGCGTCACAGTCAGATACAGATTACGCTCCAGTACATCATCAATTCACCTCCAGGAAGGATTCTAGATTGTTTTCTGCTATGGAATCTATGAGCGCACAGCCTTGCTTTATCTTTCCCAGCCCAAGAGTTAGGGTGGCTTGTCCTTTCCAGAAGCTGAGCTTCAACTGGGGCACCTGCTACGTTTATATTTGTAAGTGCTTCCTGTTGAGGTTTAGTTTCTGTAAAATGAGCATCATGGCCTACCCAACCGGAGTATTTTCTACGAGTAAGTCAGTAAGCGTTACCTAGCATGTTTTCATATGCCCCGTTTATATTGTACACTAAGACTACGTGATGGGCCACGGGGGAAACCTCACCAGCAACCTTGTGTGCCTTTGGCAATGTGATCGTTACTAGTGCGTCTTTGTGGAGATGTCCTCGTGCTTCTGCGCACAACCTGAATCGGCGGTAAACGCAGTGGTGTCGTTTTGGAAAGCTGTCCATCATCCTGGTAAAAGGCGGGAATTCCCTTGCCTACTACGAGGGTGGACGGGGCGTGGCTCAGCGGGCGAAGCTTTCAGGTGATTCATAAAGGGAGAACCTTCTACTCTGTGTCTGCAGGAGAGGAAGATAGAACCCGCGCGTCACAGTCAGATACAGATTACGCTCCAGTACATCATCAATTCACCTCCAGGAAGGATTCTAGATTGTTTTCTGCTATGGAATCTATGAGCGCACAGCCTTGCTTTATCTTTGCCAAGCCCAAGTTAGGGTGGCTTGTCCTTTCCAGAAGCTGAGCTTCAACTGGTGCACCTGCTACGTTTATATTTGTAAGTGCTTCCTTTGAGGTTTAGTTTCTGTAAAATGAGCATCATGGCCTACCCAACCGGTGTTTTTTCTACGAGTAAGTCAGTAAGCGTTACCTAGCATGTTTTCATATGCCCCGTTTATATTGTACACTAAGACTACGTGATGGGCCACGGGGGAAACCTCACCAGCAACCTTGTGTGCCTTTGGCAATGTGATCGTTACTAGTGCGTCTTTGTGGAGATGTCCTCGTGCTTCTGCGCACAACCTGAATCGGCGGTAAACGCAGTGGTGTCGTTTTGGAAAGCTGTCCATCATCCTGGTAAAAGGCGGGAATTCCCTTGCCTACTACGAGGGTGGACGGGGCTTGGCTCAGCGGGCGGAGCTTACAGGTGATTCATAAAGGGAGAACCTTCTACTCTGTGTCTGCAGGAGAGGAAGATAGAACCCGCGCGTCACAGTCAGATACAGATTACGCTCCAGTACATCATCAATTCACCTCCAGGAAGGATTCTAGATTGTTTTCTGCTATGGAATCTATGAGCGCACAGCCTTGCTTTATCTTTCCCAGCCCAAGAGTTAGGGTGGCTTGTCCTTTCCAGAAGCTGAGCTTCAACTGGGGCACCTGCTACGTTTATATTTGTAAGTGCTTCCTGTTGAGGTTTAGTTTCTGTAAAATGAGCATCATGGCCTACCCAACGGAGTATTTTCTACGAGTAAGTCAGTAAGCGTTACCTAGCATGTTTTCATATGCCCCGTTTATATTGTACACTAAGACTACGTGATGGGCCTCGGGGGAAACGTCTCCAGCAACCTTGTGTGCCTTTGGCAATGTGATCGTTACTAGTGCGTCTTTGTGGAGATGTCCTCGTGCTTCTGCGCACAACCTGAATCGGCGGTAAACGCAGTGGTGTCGTTTTGGAAAGCTGTCCATCATCCTGGTAAAAGGCGGGAATTCCCTTGCCTACTACGAGGGTGGACGGGGCGTGGCTCAGCGGGCGGAGCTTTCAGGTGATTCATAAAGGGAGAACCTTCTACTCTGTGTCTGCAGGAGAGGAAGATAGAACCCGCGCGTCACAGTCAGATACAGATTACGCTCCAGTACATCATCAATTCACCTCCAGGAAGGATTCTAGATTGTTTTCTGCTATGGAATCTATGAGCGCACAGCCTTGCTTTATCTTTCCCAGCCCAAGAGTTAGGGTGGCTTGTCCTTTCCAGAAGCTGAGCTTCAACTGGGGCACCTGCTACGTTTATATTTGTAAGTGCTTCCTTTGAGGTTTAGTTTCTGTAAAATGAGCATCATGGCCTACCCAACCGGTGTATTTTCTACGAGTAAGTCAGTAAGCGTTACCTAGCATGTTTTCATATGCCCCGTTTATATTGTACACTAAGACTACGTGATGGGCCACGGGGGAAACCTCACCAGCAACCTTGTGTGCCTTTGGCAATGTGATCGTTACTAGTGCGTCTTTGTGGAGATGTCCTCGTGCTTCTGCGCACAACCTGAATCGGCGGTAAACGCAGTGGTGTCGTTTTGAAAAGCTGTCCATCATCCTGGTAAAAGGCGGGAATTCCCTTGCCTACTACGAGGGTGGACGGGGCGTGGCTCAGCGGGCGGAGCTTACAGGTGATTCATAAAGGGAGAACCTTCTACTCTGTGTCTGCAGGAGAGGAAGATAGAACCCGCGCGTCACAGTTAGATACAGATTACGCTCCAGTACATCATCAATTCACCTCCAGGAAGGATTCTAGATTGTTTTCTGCTATGGAATCTATGAGCGCACAGCCTTGCTTTATCTTTCCCAGCCCAAGAGTTAGGGTGGCTTGTCCTTTCCAGAAGCTGAGCTTCAACTGGGGCACCTGCTACGTTTATATTTGTAAGTGCTTCCTGTTGAGGTTTAGTTTCTGTAAAATGAGCATCATGGCCTACACAACGGAGTATTTTCTACGAGTAAGTCAGTAAGCGTTACCTAGCATGTTTTCATATGCCCCGTTTATATTGTACACTAAGACTACGTGATGGGCCTCGGGGGAAACGTCTCCAGCAACCTTGTGTGCCTTTGGCAATGTGATCGTTACTAGTGCGTCTTTGTGGAGATGTCCTCGTGCTTCTGCGCACAACCTGAATCGGCGGTAAACGCAGTGGTGTCGTTTTGGAAAGCTGTCCATCATCCTGGTAAAAGGCGGGAATTCCCTTGCCTACTACGAGGGTGGACGGGGCGTGGCTCAGCGGGCGGAGCTTACAGGTGATTCATAAAGGGAGAACCTTCTACTCTGTGTCTGCAGGAGAGGAAGATAGAACCCGCGCGTCACAGTCAGATACAGATTACGCTCCAGTACATCATCAATTCACCTCCAGGAAGGATTCTAGATTGTTTTCTGCTATGGAATCTATGAGCGCACAGCCTTGCTTTATCTTTCCCAGCCCAAGAGTTAGGGTGGCTTGTCCTTTCCAGAAGCTGAGCTTCAACTGGGGCACCTGCTACGTTTATATTTGTAAGTGCTTCCTGTTGAGGTTTAGTTTCTGTAAAATGAGCATCATGGCCTACCCAACCGGAGTATTTTCTACGAGTAAGTCAGTAAGCGTTACCTAGCATGTTTTCATATGCCCCGTGTATATTGTACACTAAGACTACGTGATGGGCCTCGGGGGAAACGTCTCCAGCAACCTTGTGTGCCTTTGGCAATGTGATCGTTACTAGTGCGTCTTTGTGGAGATGTCCTCGTGCTTCTGCGCACAACCTGAATCGGCGGTAAACGCAGTGGTGTCGTTTTGGAAAGCCGTCCATCATCCTGGTAAAAGGCGGGAATTCCCTTGCCTACTACGAGGGTGGACGGGGCGTGGCTCAGCGGGCGGAGCTTACAGGTGATTCATAAAGGGAGAACCTTCTACTCTGTGTCTGCAGGAGAGGAAGATAGAACCCGCGCGTCACAGTCAGATACAGATTACGCTCCAGTACATCATCAATTCACCTCCAGGAAGGATTCTAGATTGTTTTCTGCTATGGAATCTATGAGCGCACAGCCTTGCTTTATCTTTCCCAGCCCAAGAGTTAGGGTGGCTTGTCCTTTCCAGAAGCTGAGCTTCAACTGGGGCACCTGCTACGTTTATATTTGTAAGTGCTTCCTGTTGAGGTTTAGTTTCTGTAAAATGAGCATCATGGCCTACCCAACCGGAGTATTTTCTACGAGTAAGTCAGTAAGCGTTACCTAGCATGTTTTCATATGCCCGTGTATATTGTACACTAAGACTACGTGATGGGCCTCGGGGGAAACCTCACCAGCAACCTTGTGTGCCTTTGGCAATGTGATCGTTACTAGTGCGTCTTTGTGGAGATGTCCTCGTGCTTCTGCGCACAACCCGAATCGGCGGTAAACGCAGTGGTGTCGTTTTGGAAAGCCGTCCATCATCCTGGTAAAAGGCGGGAATTCCCTTGCCTACTACGAGGGTGGACGGGGCGTGGCTCAGCGGGCGGAGCTTACAGGTGATTCATAAAGGGAGAACCTTCTACTCTGTGTCTGCAGGAGAGGAAGATAGAACCCGCGCGTCACAGTCAGATACAGATTACGCTCCAGTACATCATCAATTCACCTCCAGGAAGGATTCTAGATTGTTTTCTGCTATGGAATCTATGAGCGCACAGCCTTGCTTTATCTTTCCCAGCCCAAGAGTTAGGGTGGCTTGTCCTTTCCAGAAGCTGAGCTTCAACTGGGGCACCTGCTACGTTTATATTTGTAAGTGCTTCCTGTTGAGGTTTAGTTTCTGTAAAATGAGCATCATGGCCTACCCAACCGGAGTATTTTCTACGAGTAAGTCAGTAAGCGTTACCTAGCATGTTTTCATATGCCCCGTGTATATTGTACACTAAGACTACGTGATGGGCCACGGGGGAAACCTCACCAGCAACCTTGTGTGCCTTTGGCAATGTGATCGTTACTAGTGCGTCTTTGTGGAGATGTCCTCGTGCTTCTGCGCACCAACAACGCACGACCTGAATCGGCGGTAAACGCAGTGGTGTCGTTTTGGAAAGCTGTCCATCATCCTGGTAAAAGGCGGGAATTCCTTTGCCTACTACGAGGGTGGACGGGGCGTGGCTCAGCGGGCGGAGCTTACAGGTGATTCATAAAGGGAGAACCAGCTACTCTGTGTCTGCAGGAGAGGAAGATAGAACCCGCGCGTCACAGTCAGATACAGATTACGCTCCAGTACATCATCAGTTGACCTCCAGGAAGGATTCTAGATCTTTTTCTGCTATGGAATCTATGAGCGCACAGCCTTGCTTTATCTTTGCCAAGCCCAAGTTAGGGTGGCTTGTCCTTTCCAGAAGCTGAGCTTCAACTGGGGCACCTGCTACGTTTATATTTGTAAGTGCTTCCTTTGAGGTTTAGTTTCTGTAAAATGAGCATCATGGCCTACCCAACCGGAGTATTTTCTACGAGTAAGTCAGTAAGCGTTACCTAGCATGTTTTCATATGCCCCGTTTATATTGTACACTAAGACTACGTGATGGGCCACGGGGGAAACCTCACCAGCAACCTTGTGTGCCCTTGGCAATGTGATCGTTACTAGTGCGTCTTTGTGGAGATGTCCTCGTGCTTCTGCGCACCAACAACGCACGACCTGAATCGGCGGTAAACGCAGTGGTGTCGTTTTGGAAAGCTGTCCATCATCCTGGTAAAAGGCGGGAATTCCTTTGCCTACTACGAGGGTGGACGGGGCGTGGCTCAGCGGGCGGAGCTTACAGGTGATTCATAAAGGGAGAACCAGCTACTCTGTGTCTGCAGGAGAGGAAGATAGAACCCGCGCGTCACAGTCAGATACAGATTACGCTCCAGTACATCATGAGTTGACCTCCAGGAAGGATTCTAGATCTTTTTCTGCTATGGAATCTATGAGCGCACAGCCTTGCTTTATCTTTGCCAAGCCCAAGTTAGGGTGGCTTGTCCTTTCCAGAAGCTGAGCTTCAACTGGGGCACCTGCTACGTTTATATTTGTAAGTGCTTCCTATGAGGTTTAGTTTCTGTAAAATGAGCATCATGGCCTACCCAACCGGAGTATTTTCTACGAGTAAGTCAGTAAGCGTTACCTAGCATGTTTTCATATGCCCCGTTTATATTGTACACTAAGACTACGTGATGGGCCACAGGGGAAACCTCACCAGCAACCTTGTGTGCCTTTGGCAATGTGATCGTTACTAGTGCGTCTTTGTGGAGATGTCCTCGTGCTTCTGCGCACCAACAACGCACGACCTGAATCGGCGGTAAACGCAGTGGTGTCGTTTTGGAAAGCCGTCCATCATCCTGGTAAAAGGCGGGAATTCCCTTGCCTACTACGAGGGTGGACGGGGCGTGGCTCAGCGGGCGGAGCTTACAGGTGATTCATAAAGGGAGAACCTTCTACTCTGTGTCTGCAGGAGAGGAAGATAGAACCCGCGCGTCACAGTCAGATACAGATTACGCTCCAGTACATCATCAATTCACCTCCAGGAAGGATTCTAGATTGTTTTCTGCTATGGAATCTATGAGCGCACAGCCTTGCTTTATCTTTCCCAGCCCAAGAGTTAGGGTGGCTTGTCCTTTCCAGAAGCTGAGCTTCAACTGGGGCACCTGCTACGTTTATATTTGTAAGTGCTTCCTGTTGAGGTTTAGTTTCTGTAAAATGAGCATCATGGCCTACCCAACCGGAGTATTTTCTACGAGTAAGTCAGTAAGCGTTACCTAGCATGTTTTCATATGCCCCGTTTATATTGTACACCAAGACTAAGTGATGCGCCTCGGGGGAAACGTCTCCAGCAACCTTGTGTGCCTTTGGCAATGTGATCGTTACTAGTGCGTCTTTGTGGAGATGTCCTCGTGCTTCTGCGCACAACCTGAATCGGCGGTAAACGCAGTGGTGTCGTTTTGGAAAGCCGTCCATCATCCTGGTAAAAGGCGGGAATTCCCTTGCCTACTACGAGGGTGGACGGGGCGTGGCTCAGCGGGCGGAGCTTACAGGTGATTCATAAAGGGAGAACCTTCTACTCTGTGTCTGCAGGAGAGGAAGATAGAACCCGCGCGTCACAGTCAGATACAGATTACGCTCCAGTACATCATCAATTCACCTCCAGGAAGGATTCTAGATTGTTTTCTGCTATGGAATCTATGAGCGCACAGCCTTGCTTTATCTTTCCCAGCCCAAGAGTTAGGGTGGCTTGTCCTTTCCAGAAGCTGAGCTTCAACTGGGGCACCTGCTACGTTTATATTTGTAAGTGCTTCCTGTTGAGGTTTAGTTTCTGTAAAATGAGCATCATGGCCTACCCAACCGGAGTATTTTCTACGAGTAAGTCAGTAAGCGTTACCTAGCATGTTTTCATATGCCCCGTTTATATTGTACACTAAGACTACGTGATGGGCCACGGGGGAAACCTCACCAGCAACCTTGTGTGCCTTTGGCAATGTGATCGTTACTAGTGCGTCTTTGTGGAGATGTCCTCGTGCTTCTGCGCACAACCTGAATCGGCGGTAAACGCAGTGGTGTCGTTTTGGAAAGCTGTCCATCATCCTGGTAAAAGGCGGGAATTCCCTTGCCTACTACGAGGGTGGACGGGGCGTGGCTCAGCGGGCGAAGCTTTCAGGTGATTCATAAAGGGAGAACCTTCTACTCTGTGTCTGCAGGAGAGGAAGATAGAACCCGCGCGTCACAGTCAGATACAGATTACGCTCCAGTACATCATCAATTCACCTCCAGGAAGGATTCTAGATTGTTTTCTGCTATGGAATCTATGAGCGCACAGCCTTGCTTTATCTTTGCCAAGCCCAAGTTAGGGTGGCTTGTCCTTTCCAGAAGCTGAGCTTCAACTGGTGCACCTGCTACGTTTATATTTGTAAGTGCTTCCTTTGAGGTTTAGTTTCTGTAAAATGAGCATCATGGCCTACCCAACCGGTGTTTTTTCTACGAGTAAGTCAGTAAGCGTTACCTAGCATGTTTTCATATGCCCCGTTTATATTGTACACTAAGACTACGTGATGGGCCACGGGGGAAACCTCACCAGCAACCTTGTGTGCCTTTGGCAATGTGATCGTTACTAGTGCGTCTTTGTGGAGATGTCCTCGTGCTTCTGCGCACAACCTGAATCGGCGGTAAACGCAGTGGTGTCGTTTTGGAAAGCTGTCCATCATCCTGGTAAAAGGCGGGAATTCCCTTGCCTACTACGAGGGTGGACGGGGCTTGGCTCAGCGGGCGGAGCTTACAGGTGATTCATAAAGGGAGAACCTTCTACTCTGTGTCTGCAGGAGAGGAAGATAGAACCCGCGCGTCACAGTCAGATACAGATTACGCTCCAGTACATCATCAATTCACCTCCAGGAAGGATTCTAGATTGTTTTCTGCTATGGAATCTATGAGCGCACAGCCTTGCTTTATCTTTCCCAGCCCAAGAGTTAGGGTGGCTTGTCCTTTCCAGAAGCTGAGCTTCAACTGGGGCACCTGCTACGTTTATATTTGTAAGTGCTTCCTGTTGAGGTTTAGTTTCTGTAAAATGAGCATCATGGCCTACCCAACGGAGTATTTTCTACGAGTAAGTCAGTAAGCGTTACCTAGCATGTTTTCATATGCCCCGTTTATATTGTACACTAAGACTACGTGATGGGCCTCGGGGGAAACGTCTCCAGCAACCTTGTGTGCCTTTGGCAATGTGATCGTTACTAGTGCGTCTTTGTGGAGATGTCCTCGTGCTTCTGCGCACAACCTGAATCGGCGGTAAACGCAGTGGTGTCGTTTTGGAAAGCTGTCCATCATCCTGGTAAAAGGCGGGAATTCCCTTGCCTACTACGAGGGTGGACGGGGCGTGGCTCAGCGGGCGGAGCTTTCAGGTGATTCATAAAGGGAGAACCTTCTACTCTGTGTCTGCAGGAGAGGAAGATAGAACCCGCGCGTCACAGTCAGATACAGATTACGCTCCAGTACATCATCAATTCACCTCCAGGAAGGATTCTAGATTGTTTTCTGCTATGGAATCTATGAGCGCACAGCCTTGCTTTATCTTTCCCAGCCCAAGAGTTAGGGTGGCTTGTCCTTTCCAGAAGCTGAGCTTCAACTGGGGCACCTGCTACGTTTATATTTGTAAGTGCTTCCTTTGAGGTTTAGTTTCTGTAAAATGAGCATCATGGCCTACCCAACCGGTGTATTTTCTACGAGTAAGTCAGTAAGCGTTACCTAGCATGTTTTCATATGCCCCGTTTATATTGTACACTAAGACTACGTGATGGGCCACGGGGGAAACCTCACCAGCAACCTTGTGTGCCTTTGGCAATGTGATCGTTACTAGTGCGTCTTTGTGGAGATGTCCTCGTGCTTCTGCGCACAACCTGAATCGGCGGTAAACGCAGTGGTGTCGTTTTGAAAAGCTGTCCATCATCCTGGTAAAAGGCGGGAATTCCCTTGCCTACTACGAGGGTGGACGGGGCGTGGCTCAGCGGGCGGAGCTTACAGGTGATTCATAAAGGGAGAACCTTCTACTCTGTGTCTGCAGGAGAGGAAGATAGAACCCGCGCGTCACAGTTAGATACAGATTACGCTCCAGTACATCATCAATTCACCTCCAGGAAGGATTCTAGATTGTTTTCTGCTATGGAATCTATGAGCGCACAGCCTTGCTTTATCTTTCCCAGCCCAAGAGTTAGGGTGGCTTGTCCTTTCCAGAAGCTGAGCTTCAACTGGGGCACCTGCTACGTTTATATTTGTAAGTGCTTCCTGTTGAGGTTTAGTTTCTGTAAAATGAGCATCATGGCCTACACAACGGAGTATTTTCTACGAGTAAGTCAGTAAGCGTTACCTAGCATGTTTTCATATGCCCCGTTTATATTGTACACTAAGACTACGTGATGGGCCTCGGGGGAAACGTCTCCAGCAACCTTGTGTGCCTTTGGCAATGTGATCGTTACTAGTGCGTCTTTGTGGAGATGTCCTCGTGCTTCTGCGCACAACCTGAATCGGCGGTAAACGCAGTGGTGTCGTTTTGGAAAGCTGTCCATCATCCTGGTAAAAGGCGGGAATTCCCTTGCCTACTACGAGGGTGGACGGGGCGTGGCTCAGCGGGCGGAGCTTACAGGTGATTCATAAAGGGAGAACCTTCTACTCTGTGTCTGCAGGAGAGGAAGATAGAACCCGCGCGTCACAGTCAGATACAGATTACGCTCCAGTACATCATCAATTCACCTCCAGGAAGGATTCTAGATTGTTTTCTGCTATGGAATCTATGAGCGCACAGCCTTGCTTTATCTTTCCCAGCCCAAGAGTTAGGGTGGCTTGTCCTTTCCAGAAGCTGAGCTTCAACTGGGGCACCTGCTACGTTTATATTTGTAAGTGCTTCCTGTTGAGGTTTAGTTTCTGTAAAATGAGCATCATGGCCTACCCAACCGGAGTATTTTCTACGAGTAAGTCAGTAAGCGTTACCTAGCATGTTTTCATATGCCCCGTGTATATTGTACACTAAGACTACGTGATGGGCCTCGGGGGAAACGTCTCCAGCAACCTTGTGTGCCTTTGGCAATGTGATCGTTACTAGTGCGTCTTTGTGGAGATGTCCTCGTGCTTCTGCGCACAACCTGAATCGGCGGTAAACGCAGTGGTGTCGTTTTGGAAAGCCGTCCATCATCCTGGTAAAAGGCGGGAATTCCCTTGCCTACTACGAGGGTGGACGGGGCGTGGCTCAGCGGGCGGAGCTTACAGGTGATTCATAAAGGGAGAACCTTCTACTCTGTGTCTGCAGGAGAGGAAGATAGAACCCGCGCGTCACAGTCAGATACAGATTACGCTCCAGTACATCATCAATTCACCTCCAGGAAGGATTCTAGATTGTTTTCTGCTATGGAATCTATGAGCGCACAGCCTTGCTTTATCTTTCCCAGCCCAAGAGTTAGGGTGGCTTGTCCTTTCCAGAAGCTGAGCTTCAACTGGGGCACCTGCTACGTTTATATTTGTAAGTGCTTCCTGTTGAGGTTTAGTTTCTGTAAAATGAGCATCATGGCCTACCCAACCGGAGTATTTTCTACGAGTAAGTCAGTAAGCGTTACCTAGCATGTTTTCATATGCCCGTGTATATTGTACACTAAGACTACGTGATGGGCCTCGGGGGAAACCTCACCAGCAACCTTGTGTGCCTTTGGCAATGTGATCGTTACTAGTGCGTCTTTGTGGAGATGTCCTCGTGCTTCTGCGCACAACCCGAATCGGCGGTAAACGCAGTGGTGTCGTTTTGGAAAGCCGTCCATCATCCTGGTAAAAGGCGGGAATTCCCTTGCCTACTACGAGGGTGGACGGGGCGTGGCTCAGCGGGCGGAGCTTACAGGTGATTCATAAAGGGAGAACCTTCTACTCTGTGTCTGCAGGAGAGGAAGATAGAACCCGCGCGTCACAGTCAGATACAGATTACGCTCCAGTACATCATCAATTCACCTCCAGGAAGGATTCTAGATTGTTTTCTGCTATGGAATCTATGAGCGCACAGCCTTGCTTTATCTTTCCCAGCCCAAGAGTTAGGGTGGCTTGTCCTTTCCAGAAGCTGAGCTTCAACTGGGGCACCTGCTACGTTTATATTTGTAAGTGCTTCCTGTTGAGGTTTAGTTTCTGTAAAATGAGCATCATGGCCTACCCAACCGGAGTATTTTCTACGAGTAAGTCAGTAAGCGTTACCTAGCATGTTTTCATATGCCCCGTGTATATTGTACACTAAGACTACGTGATGGGCCACGGGGGAAACCTCACCAGCAACCTTGTGTGCCTTTGGCAATGTGATCGTTACTAGTGCGTCTTTGTGGAGATGTCCTCGTGCTTCTGCGCACCAACAACGCACGACCTGAATCGGCGGTAAACGCAGTGGTGTCGTTTTGGAAAGCTGTCCATCATCCTGGTAAAAGGCGGGAATTCCTTTGCCTACTACGAGGGTGGACGGGGCGTGGCTCAGCGGGCGGAGCTTACAGGTGATTCATAAAGGGAGAACCAGCTACTCTGTGTCTGCAGGAGAGGAAGATAGAACCCGCGCGTCACAGTCAGATACAGATTACGCTCCAGTACATCATCAGTTGACCTCCAGGAAGGATTCTAGATCTTTTTCTGCTATGGAATCTATGAGCGCACAGCCTTGCTTTATCTTTGCCAAGCCCAAGTTAGGGTGGCTTGTCCTTTCCAGAAGCTGAGCTTCAACTGGGGCACCTGCTACGTTTATATTTGTAAGTGCTTCCTTTGAGGTTTAGTTTCTGTAAAATGAGCATCATGGCCTACCCAACCGGAGTATTTTCTACGAGTAAGTCAGTAAGCGTTACCTAGCATGTTTTCATATGCCCCGTTTATATTGTACACTAAGACTACGTGATGGGCCACGGGGGAAACCTCACCAGCAACCTTGTGTGCCCTTGGCAATGTGATCGTTACTAGTGCGTCTTTGTGGAGATGTCCTCGTGCTTCTGCGCACCAACAACGCACGACCTGAATCGGCGGTAAACGCAGTGGTGTCGTTTTGGAAAGCTGTCCATCATCCTGGTAAAAGGCGGGAATTCCTTTGCCTACTACGAGGGTGGACGGGGCGTGGCTCAGCGGGCGGAGCTTACAGGTGATTCATAAAGGGAGAACCAGCTACTCTGTGTCTGCAGGAGAGGAAGATAGAACCCGCGCGTCACAGTCAGATACAGATTACGCTCCAGTACATCATGAGTTGACCTCCAGGAAGGATTCTAGATCTTTTTCTGCTATGGAATCTATGAGCGCACAGCCTTGCTTTATCTTTGCCAAGCCCAAGTTAGGGTGGCTTGTCCTTTCCAGAAGCTGAGCTTCAACTGGGGCACCTGCTACGTTTATATTTGTAAGTGCTTCCTATGAGGTTTAGTTTCTGTAAAATGAGCATCATGGCCTACCCAACCGGAGTATTTTCTACGAGTAAGTCAGTAAGCGTTACCTAGCATGTTTTCATATGCCCCGTTTATATTGTACACTAAGACTACGTGATGGGCCACAGGGGAAACCTCACCAGCAACCTTGTGTGCCTTTGGCAATGTGATCGTTACTAGTGCGTCTTTGTGGAGATGTCCTCGTGCTTCTGCGCACCAACAACGCACGACCTGAATCGGCGGTAAACGCAGTGGTGTCGTTTTGGAAAGCCGTCCATCATCCTGGTAAAAGGCGGGAATTCCCTTGCCTACTACGAGGGTGGACGGGGCGTGGCTCAGCGGGCGGAGCTTACAGGTGATTCATAAAGGGAGAACCTTCTACTCTGTGTCTGCAGGAGAGGAAGATAGAACCCGCGCGTCACAGTCAGATACAGATTACGCTCCAGTACATCATCAATTCACCTCCAGGAAGGATTCTAGATTGTTTTCTGCTATGGAATCTATGAGCGCACAGCCTTGCTTTATCTTTCCCAGCCCAAGAGTTAGGGTGGCTTGTCCTTTCCAGAAGCTGAGCTTCAACTGGGGCACCTGCTACGTTTATATTTGTAAGTGCTTCCTGTTGAGGTTTAGTTTCTGTAAAATGAGCATCATGGCCTACCCAACCGGAGTATTTTCTACGAGTAAGTCAGTAAGCGTTACCTAGCATGTTTTCATATGCCCCGTTTATATTGTACACCAAGACTAAGTGATGCGCCTCGGGGGAAACGTCTCCAGCAACCTTGTGTGCCTTTGGCAATGTGATCGTTACTAGTGCGTCTTTGTGGAGATGTCCTCGTGCTTCTGCGCACAACCTGAATCGGCGGTAAACGCAGTGGTGTCGTTTTGGAAAGCCGTCCATCATCCTGGTAAAAGGCGGGAATTCCCTTGCCTACTACGAGGGTGGACGGGGCGTGGCTCAGCGGGCGGAGCTTACAGGTGATTCATAAAGGGAGAACCTTCTACTCTGTGTCTGCAGGAGAGGAAGATAGAACCCGCGCGTCACAGTCAGATACAGATTACGCTCCAGTACATCATCAATTCACCTCCAGGAAGGATTCTAGATTGTTTTCTGCTATGGAATCTATGAGCGCACAGCCTTGCTTTATCTTTCCCAGCCCAAGAGTTAGGGTGGCTTGTCCTTTCCAGAAGCTGAGCTTCAACTGGGGCACCTGCTACGTTTATATTTGTAAGTGCTTCCTGTTGAGGTTTAGTTTCTGTAAAATGAGCATCATGGCCTACCCAACCGGAGTATTTTCTACGAGTAAGTCAGTAAGCGTTACCTAGCATGTTTTCATATGCCCCGTTTATATTGTACACTAAGACTACGTGATGGGCCACGGGGGAAACCTCACCAGCAACCTTGTGTGCCTTTGGCAATGTGATCGTTACTAGTGCGTCTTTGTGGAGATGTCCTCGTGCTTCTGCGCACAACCTGAATCGGCGGTAAACGCAGTGGTGTCGTTTTGGAAAGCTGTCCATCATCCTGGTAAAAGGCGGGAATTCCCTTGCCTACTACGAGGGTGGACGGGGCGTGGCTCAGCGGGCGAAGCTTTCAGGTGATTCATAAAGGGAGAACCTTCTACTCTGTGTCTGCAGGAGAGGAAGATAGAACCCGCGCGTCACAGTCAGATACAGATTACGCTCCAGTACATCATCAATTCACCTCCAGGAAGGATTCTAGATTGTTTTCTGCTATGGAATCTATGAGCGCACAGCCTTGCTTTATCTTTGCCAAGCCCAAGTTAGGGTGGCTTGTCCTTTCCAGAAGCTGAGCTTCAACTGGTGCACCTGCTACGTTTATATTTGTAAGTGCTTCCTTTGAGGTTTAGTTTCTGTAAAATGAGCATCATGGCCTACCCAACCGGTGTTTTTTCTACGAGTAAGTCAGTAAGCGTTACCTAGCATGTTTTCATATGCCCCGTTTATATTGTACACTAAGACTACGTGATGGGCCACGGGGGAAACCTCACCAGCAACCTTGTGTGCCTTTGGCAATGTGATCGTTACTAGTGCGTCTTTGTGGAGATGTCCTCGTGCTTCTGCGCACAACCTGAATCGGCGGTAAACGCAGTGGTGTCGTTTTGGAAAGCTGTCCATCATCCTGGTAAAAGGCGGGAATTCCCTTGCCTACTACGAGGGTGGACGGGGCTTGGCTCAGCGGGCGGAGCTTACAGGTGATTCATAAAGGGAGAACCTTCTACTCTGTGTCTGCAGGAGAGGAAGATAGAACCCGCGCGTCACAGTCAGATACAGATTACGCTCCAGTACATCATCAATTCACCTCCAGGAAGGATTCTAGATTGTTTTCTGCTATGGAATCTATGAGCGCACAGCCTTGCTTTATCTTTCCCAGCCCAAGAGTTAGGGTGGCTTGTCCTTTCCAGAAGCTGAGCTTCAACTGGGGCACCTGCTACGTTTATATTTGTAAGTGCTTCCTGTTGAGGTTTAGTTTCTGTAAAATGAGCATCATGGCCTACCCAACGGAGTATTTTCTACGAGTAAGTCAGTAAGCGTTACCTAGCATGTTTTCATATGCCCCGTTTATATTGTACACTAAGACTACGTGATGGGCCTCGGGGGAAACGTCTCCAGCAACCTTGTGTGCCTTTGGCAATGTGATCGTTACTAGTGCGTCTTTGTGGAGATGTCCTCGTGCTTCTGCGCACAACCTGAATCGGCGGTAAACGCAGTGGTGTCGTTTTGGAAAGCTGTCCATCATCCTGGTAAAAGGCGGGAATTCCCTTGCCTACTACGAGGGTGGACGGGGCGTGGCTCAGCGGGTGGAGCTTTCAGGTGATTCATAAAGGGAGAACCTTCTACTCTGTGTCTGCAGGAGAGGAAGATAGAACCCGCGCGTCACAGTCAGATACAGATTACGCTCCAGTACATCATCAATTCACCTCCAGGAAGGATTCTAGATTGTTTTCTGCTATGGAATCTATGAGCGCACAGCCTTGCTTTATCTTTCCCAGCCCAAGAGTTAGGGTGGCTTGTCCTTTCCAGAAGCTGAGCTTCAACTGGGGCACCTGCTACGTTTATATTTGTAAGTGCTTCCTTTGAGGTTTAGTTTCTGTAAAATGAGCATCATGGCCTACCCAACCGGTGTATTTTCTACGAGTAAGTCAGTAAGCGTTACCTAGCATGTTTTCATATGCCCCGTTTATATTGTACACTAAGACTACGTGATGGGCCACGGGGGAAACCTCACCAGCAACCTTGTGTGCCTTTGGCAATGTGATCGTTACTAGTGCGTCTTTGTGGAGATGTCCTCGTGCTTCTGCGCACAACCTGAATCGGCGGTAAACGCAGTGGTGTCGTTTTGAAAAGCTGTCCATCATCCTGGTAAAAGGCGGGAATTCCCTTGCCTACTACGAGGGTGGACGGGGCGTGGCTCAGCGGGCGGAGCTTACAGGTGATTCATAAAGGGAGAACCTTCTACTCTGTGTCTGCAGGAGAGGAAGATAGAACCCGCGCGTCACAGTCAGATACAGATTACGCTCCAGTACATCATCAATTCACCTCCAGGAAGGATTCTAGATTGTTTTCTGCTATGGAATCTATGAGCGCACAGCCTTGCTTTATCTTTCCCAGCCCAAGAGTTAGGGTGGCTTGTCCTTTCCAGAAGCTGAGCTTCAACTGGGGCACCTGCTACGTTTATATTTGTAAGTGCTTCCTGTTGAGGTTTAGTTTCTGTAAAATGAGCATCATGGCCTACCCAACCGGAGTATTTTCTACGAGTAAGTCAGTAAGCGTTACCTAGCATGTTTTCATATGCCCCGTTTATATTGTACACTAAGACTAAGTGATGCGCCTCGGGGGAAACGTCTCCAGCAACCTTGTGTGCCTTTGGCAATGTGATCGTTACTAGTGCGTCTTTGTGGAGATGTCCTCGTGCTTCTGCGCACAACCTGAATCGGCGGTAAACGCAGTGGTGTCGTTTTGGAAAGCCGTCCATCATCCTGGTAAAAGGCGGGAATTCCCTTGCCTACTACGAGGGTGGACGGGGCGTGGCTCAGCGGGCGGAGCTTACAGGTGATTCATAAAGGGAGAACCTTCTACTCTGTGTCTGCAGGAGAGGAAGATAGAACCCGCGCGTCACAGTCAGATACAGATTACGCTCCAGTACATCATCAATTCACCTCCAGGAAGGATTCTAGATTGTTTTCTGCTATGGAATCTATGAGCGCACAGCCTTGCTTTATCTTTCCCAGCCCAAGAGTTAGGGTGGCTTGTCCTTTCCAGAAGCTGAGCTTCAACTGGGGCACCTGCTACGTTTATATTTGTAAGTGCTTCCTGTTGAGGTTTAGTTTCTGTAAAATGAGCATCATGGCCTACCCAACCGGAGTATTTTCTACGAGTAAGTCAGTAAGCGTTACCTAGCATGTTTTCATATGCCCCGTTTATATTGTACACTAAGACTACGTGATGGGCCACGGGGGAAACCTCACCAGCAACCTTGTGTGCCTTTGGCAATGTGATCGTTACTAGTGCGTCTTTGTGGAGATGTCCTCGTGCTTCTGCGCACAACCTGAATCGGCGGTAAACGCAGTGGTGTCGTTTTGGAAAGCTGTCCATCATCCTGGTAAAAGGCGGGAATTCCCTTGCCTACTACGAGGGTGGACGGGGCGTGGCTCAGCGGGCGAAGCTTTCAGGTGATTCATAAAGGGAGAACCTTCTACTCTGTGTCTGCAGGAGAGGAAGATAGAACCCGCGCGTCACAGTCAGATACAGATTACGCTCCAGTACATCATCAATTCACCTCCAGGAAGGATTCTAGATTGTTTTCTGCTATGGAATCTATGAGCGCACAGCCTTGCTTTATCTTTGCCAAGCCCAAGTTAGGGTGGCTTGTCCTTTCCAGAAGCTGAGCTTCAACTGGTGCACCTGCTACGTTTATATTTGTAAGTGCTTCCTTTGAGGTTTAGTTTCTGTAAAATGAGCATCATGGCCTACCCAACCGGTGTTTTTTCTACGAGTAAGTCAGTAAGCGTTACCTAGCATGTTTTCATATGCCCCGTTTATATTGTACACTAAGACTACGTGATGGGCCACGGGGGAAACCTCACCAGCAACCTTGTGTGCCTTTGGCAATGTGATCGTTACTAGTGCGTCTTTGTGGAGATGTCCTCGTGCTTCTGCGCACAACCTGAATCGGCGGTAAACGCAGTGGTGTCGTTTTGGAAAGCTGTCCTTCATCCTGGTAAAAGGCGGGAATTCCCTTGCCTACTACGAGGGTGGACGGGGCTTGGCTCAGCGGGCGGAGCTTACAGGTGATTCATAAAGGGAGAACCTTCTACTCTGTGTCTGCAGGAGAGGAAGATAGAACCCGCGCGTCACAGTCAGATACAGATTACGCTCCAGTACATCATCAATTCACCTCCAGGAAGGATTCTAGATTGTTTTCTGCTATGGAATCTATGAGCGCACAGCCTTGCTTTATCTTTCCCAGCCCAAGAGTTAGGGTGGCTTGTCCTTTCCAGAAGCTGAGCTTCAACTGGGGCACCTGCTACGTTTATATTTGTAAGTGCTTCCTGTTGAGGTTTAGTTTCTGTAAAATGAGCATCATGGCCTACCCAACGGAGTATTTTCTACGAGTAAGTCAGTAAGCGTTACCTAGCATGTTTTCATATGCCCCGTTTATATTGTACACTAAGACTACGTGATGGGCCTCGGGGGAAACGTCTCCAGCAACCTTGTGTGCCTTTGGCAATGTGATCGTTACTAGTGCGTCTTTGTGGAGATGTCCTCGTGCTTCTGCGCACAACCTGAATCGGCGGTAAACGCAGTGGTGTCGTTTTGGAAAGCTGTCCATCATCCTGGTAAAAGGCGGGAATTCCCTTGCCTACTACGAGGGTGGACGGGGCGTGGCTCAGCGGGCGGAGCTTTCAGGTGATTCATAAAGGGAGAACCTTCTACTCTGTGTCTGCAGGAGAGGAAGATAGAACCCGCGCGTCACAGTCAGATACAGATTACGCTCCAGTACATCATCAATTCACCTCCAGGAAGGATTCTAGATTGTTTTCTGCTATGGAATCTATGAGCGCACAGCCTTGCTTTATCTTTCCCAGCCCAAGAGTTAGGGTGGCTTGTCCTTTCCAGAAGCTGAGCTTCAACTGGGGCACCTGCTACGTTTATATTTGTAAGTGCTTCCTGTTGAGGTTTAGTTTCTGTAAAATGAGCATCATGGCCTACCCAACCGGAGTATTTTCTACGAGTAAGTCAGTAAGCGTTACCTAGCATGTTTTCATATGCCCCGTTTATATTGTACACCAAGACTAAGTGATGCGCCTCGGGGGAAACGTCTCCAGCAACCTTGTGTGCCTTTGGCAATGTGATCGTTACTAGTGCGTCTTTGTGGAGATGTCCTCGTGCTTCTGCGCACAACCTGAATCGGCGGTAAACGCAGTGGTGTCGTTTTGGAAAGCCGTCCATCATCCTGGTAAAAGGCGGGAATTCCCTTGCCTACTACGAGGGTGGACGGGGCGTGGCTCAGCGGGCGGAGCTTACAGGTGATTCATAAAGGGAGAACCTTCTACTCTGTGTCTGCAGGAGAGGAAGATAGAACCCGCGCGTCACAGTCAGATACAGATTACGCTCCAGTACATCATCAATTCACCTCCAGGAAGGATTCTAGATTGTTTTCTGCTATGGAATCTATGAGCGCACAGCCTTGCTTTATCTTTCCCAGCCCAAGAGTTAGGGTGGCTTGTCCTTTCCAGAAGCTGAGCTTCAACTGGGGCACCTGCTACGTTTATATTTGTAAGTGCTTCCTGTTGAGGTTTAGTTTCTGTAAAATGAGCATCATGGCCTACCCAACCGGAGTATTTTCTACGAGTAAGTCAGTAAGCGTTACCTAGCATGTTTTCATATGCCCCGTTTATATTGTACACTAAGACTACGTGATGGGCCACGGGGGAAACCTCACCAGCAACCTTGTGTGCCTTTGGCAATGTGATCGTTACTAGTGCGTCTTTGTGGAGATGTCCTCGTGCTTCTGCGCACAACCTGAATCGGCGGTAAACGCAGTGGTGTCGTTTTGGAAAGCTGTCCATCATCCTGGTAAAAGGCGGGAATTCCCTTGCCTACTACGAGGGTGGACGGGGCGTGGCTCAGCGGGCGAAGCTTTCAGGTGATTCATAAAGGGAGAACCTTCTACTCTGTGTCTGCAGGAGAGGAAGATAGAACCCGCGCGTCACAGTCAGATACAGATTACGCTCCAGTACATCATCAATTCACCTCCAGGAAGGATTCTAGATTGTTTTCTGCTATGGAATCTATGAGCGCACAGCCTTGCTTTATCTTTGCCAAGCCCAAGTTAGGGTGGCTTGTCCTTTCCAGAAGCTGAGCTTCAACTGGTGCACCTGCTACGTTTATATTTGTAAGTGCTTCCTTTGAGGTTTAGTTTCTGTAAAATGAGCATCATGGCCTACCCAACCGGTGTTTTTTCTACGAGTAAGTCAGTAAGCGTTACCTAGCATGTTTTCATATGCCCCGTTTATATTGTACACTAAGACTACGTGATGGGCCACGGGGGAAACCTCACCAGCAACCTTGTGTGCCTTTGGCAATGTGATCGTTACTAGTGCGTCTTTGTGGAGATGTCCTCGTGCTTCTGCGCACAACCTGAATCGGCGGTAAACGCAGTGGTGTCGTTTTGGAAAGCTGTCCATCATCCTGGTAAAAGGCGGGAATTCCCTTGCCTACTACGAGGGTGGACGGGGCTTGGCTCAGCGGGCGGAGCTTACAGGTGATTCATAAAGGGAGAACCTTCTACTCTGTGTCTGCAGGAGAGGAAGATAGAACCCGCGCATCACAGTCAGATACAGATTACGCTCCAGTACATCATCAATTCACCTCCAGGAAGGATTCTAGATTGTTTTCTGCTATGGAATCTATGAGCGCACAGCCTTGCTTTATCTTTCCCAGCCCAAGAGTTAGGGTGGCTTGTCCTTTCCAGAAGCTGAGCTTCAACTGGGGCACCTGCTACGTTTATATTTGTAAGTGCTTCCTGTTGAGGTTTAGTTTCTGTAAAATGAGCATCATGGCCTACCCAACGGAGTATTTTCTACGAGTAAGTCAGTAAGCGTTACCTAGCATGTTTTCATATGCCCCGTTTATATTGTACACTAAGACTACGTGATGGGCCTCGGGGGAAACGTCTCCAGCAACCTTGTGTGCCTTTGGCAATGTGATCGTTACTAGTGCGTCTTTGTGGAGATGTCCTCGTGCTTCTGCGCACAACCTGAATCGGCGGTAAACGCAGTGGTGTCGTTTTGGAAAGCTGTCCATCATCCTGGTAAAAGGCGGGAATTCCCTTGCCTACTACGAGGGTGGACGGGGCGTGGCTCAGCGGGCGGAGCTTTCAGGTGATTCATAAAGGGAGAACCTTCTACTCTGTGTCTGCAGGAGAGGAAGATAGAACCCGCGCGTCACAGTCAGATACAGATTACGCTCCAGTACATCATCAATTCACCTCCAGGAAGGATTCTAGATTGTTTTCTGCTATGGAATCTATGAGCGCACAGCCTTGCTTTATCTTTCCCAGCCCAAGAGTTAGGGTGGCTTGTCCTTTCCAGAAGCTGAGCTTCAACTGGGGCACCTGCTACGTTTATATTTGTAAGTGCTTCCTTTGAGGTTTAGTTTCTGTAAAATGAGCATCATGGCCTACCCAACCGGTGTATTTTCTACGAGTAAGTCAGTAAGCGTTACCTAGCATGTTTTCATATGCCCCGTTTATATTGTACACTAAGACTACGTGATGGGCCACGGGGGAAACCTCACCAGCAACCTTGTGTGCCTTTGGCAATGTGATCGTTACTAGTGCGTCTTTGTGGAGATGTCCTCGTGCTTCTGCGCACAACCTGAATCGGCGGTAAACGCAGTGGTGTCGTTTTGAAAAGCTGTCCATCATCCTGGTAAAAGGCGGGAATTCCCTTGCCTACTACGAGGGTGGACGGGGCGTGGCTCAGCGGGCGGAGCTTACAGGTGATTCATAAAGGGAGAACCTTCTACTCTGTGTCTGCAGGAGAGGAAGATAGAACCCGCGCGTCACAGTCAGATACAGATTACGCTCCAGTACATCATCAATTCACCTCCAGGAAGGATTCTAGATTGTTTTCTGCTATGGAATCTATGAGCGCACAGCCTTGCTTTATCTTTCCCAGCCCAAGAGTTAGGGTGGCTTGTCCTTTCCAGAAGCTGAGCTTCAACTGGGGCACCTGCTACGTTTATATTTGTAAGTGCTTCCTGTTGAGGTTTAGTTTCTGTAAAATGAGCATCATGGCCTACCCAACCGGAGTATTTTCTACGAGTAAGTCAGTAAGCGTTACCTAGCATGTTTTCATATGCCCCGTTTATATTGTACACTAAGACTAAGTGATGCGCCTCGGGGGAAACGTCTCCAGCAACCTTGTGTGCCTTTGGCAATGTGATCGTTACTAGTGCGTCTTTGTGGAGATGTCCTCGTGCTTCTGCGCACAACCTGAATCGGCGGTAAACGCAGTGGTGTCGTTTTGGAAAGCCGTCCATCATCCTGGTAAAAGGCGGGAATTCCCTTGCCTACTACGAGGGTGGACGGGGCGTGGCTCAGCGGGCGGAGCTTACAGGTGATTCATAAAGGGAGAACCTTCTACTCTGTGTCTGCAGGAGAGGAAGATAGAACCCGCGCGTCACAGTCAGATACAGATTACGCTCCAGTACATCATCAATTCACCTCCAGGAAGGATTCTAGATTGTTTTCTGCTATGGAATCTATGAGCGCACAGCCTTGCTTTATCTTTCCCAGCCCAAGAGTTAGGGTGGCTTGTCCTTTCCAGAAGCTGAGCTTCAACTGGGGCACCTGCTACGTTT
The DNA here is from genome assembly GCF_031143425.1 of Pleurodeles waltl. Taxonomy (NCBI): domain Eukaryota; kingdom Metazoa; phylum Chordata; class Amphibia; order Caudata; family Salamandridae; genus Pleurodeles; species Pleurodeles waltl. Next base: position 46,261 of record NW_027150099.1, on the reverse strand, counting down.
ATATTTGTAAGTGCTTCCTGTTGAGGTTTAGTTTCTGTAAAATGAGCATCATGGCCTACCCAACCGGAGTATTTTCTACGAGTAAGTCAGTAAGCGTTACCTAGCATGTTTTCATATGCCCCGTTTATATTGTACACTAAGACTACGTGATGGGCCACGGGGGAAACCTCACCAGCAACCTTGTGTGCCTTTGGCAATGTGATCGTTACTAGTGCGTCTTTGTGGAGATGTCCTCGTGCTTCTGCGCACAACCTGAATCGGCGGTAAACGCAGTGGTGTCGTTTTGGAAAGCTGTCCATCATCCTGGTAAAAGGCGGGAATTCCCTTGCCTACTACGAGGGTGGACGGGGCGTGGCTCAGCGGGCGAAGCTTTCAGGTGATTCATAAAGGGAGAACCTTCTACTCTGTGTCTGCAGGAGAGGAAGATAGAACCCGCGCGTCACAGTCAGATACAGATTACGCTCCAGTACATCATCAATTCACCTCCAGGAAGGATTCTAGATTGTTTTCTGCTATGGAATCTATGAGCGCACAGCCTTGCTTTATCTTTGCCAAGCCCAAGTTAGGGTGGCTTGTCCTTTCCAGAAGCTGAGCTTCAACTGGTGCACCTGCTACGTTTATATTTGTAAGTGCTTCCTTTGAGGTTTAGTTTCTGTAAAATGAGCATCATGGCCTACCCAACCGGTGTTTTTTCTACGAGTAAGTCAGTAAGCGTTACCTAGCATGTTTTCATATGCCCCGTTTATATTGTACACTAAGACTACGTGATGGGCCACGGGGGAAACCTCACCAGCAACCTTGTGTGCCTTTGGCAATGTGATCGTTACTAGTGCGTCTTTGTGGAGATGTCCTCGTGCTTCTGCGCACAACCTGAATCGGCGGTAAACGCAGTGGTGTCGTTTTGGAAAGCTGTCCATCATCCTGGTAAAAGGCGGGAATTCCCTTGCCTACTACGAGGGTGGACGGGGCTTGGCTCAGCGGGCGGAGCTTACAGGTGATTCATAAAGGGAGAACCTTCTACTCTGTGTCTGCAGGAGAGGAAGATAGAACCCGCGCGTCACAGTCAGATACAGATTACGCTCCAGTACATCATCAATTCACCTCCAGGAAGGATTCTAGATTGTTTTCTGCTATGGAATCTATGAGCGCACAGCCTTGCTTTATCTTTCCCAGCCCAAGAGTTAGGGTGGCTTGTCCTTTCCAGAAGCTGAGCTTCAACTGGGGCACCTGCTACGTTTATATTTGTAAGTGCTTCCTGTTGAGGTTTAGTTTCTGTAAAATGAGCATCATGGCCTACCCAACGGAGTATTTTCTACGAGTAAGTCAGTAAGCGTTACCTAGCATGTTTTCATATGCCCCGTTTATATTGTACACTAAGACTACGTGATGGGCCTCGGGGGAAACGTCTCCAGCAACCTTGTGTGCCTTTGGCAATGTGATCGTTACTAGTGCGTCTTTGTGGAGATGTCCTCGTGCTTCTGCGCACAACCTGAATCGGCGGTAAACGCAGTGGTGTCGTTTTGGAAAGCTGTCCATCATCCTGGTAAAAGGCGGGAATTCCCTTGCCTACTACGAGGGTGGACGGGGCGTGGCTCAGCGGGCGGAGCTTTCAGGTGATTCATAAAGGGAGAACCTTCTACTCTGTGTCTGCAGGAGAGGAAGATAGAACCCGCGCGTCACAGTCAGATACAGATTACGCTCCAGTACATCATCAATTCACCTCCAGGAAGGATTCTAGATTGTTTTCTGCTATGGAATCTATGAGCGCACAGCCTTGCTTTATCTTTCCCAGCCCAAGAGTTAGGGTGGCTTGTCCTTTCCAGAAGCTGAGCTTCAACTGGGGCACCTGCTACGTTTATATTTGTAAGTGCTTCCTTTGAGGTTTAGTTTCTGTAAAATGAGCATCATGGCCTACCCAACCGGTGTATTTTCTACGAGTAAGTCAGTAAGCGTTACCTAGCATGTTTTCATATGCCCCGTTTATATTGTACACTAAGACTACGTGATGGGCCACGGGGGAAACCTCACCAGCAACCTTGTGTGCCTTTGGCAATGTGATCGTTACTAGTGCGTCTTTGTGGAGATGTCCTCGTGCTTCTGCGCACAACCTGAATCGGCGGTAAACGCAGTGGTGTCGTTTTGAAAAGCTGTCCATCATCCTGGTAAAAGGCGGGAATTCCCTTGCCTACTACGAGGGTGGACGGGGCGTGGCTCAGCGGGCGGAGCTTACAGGTGATTCATAAAGGGAGAACCTTCTACTCTGTGTCTGCAGGAGAGGAAGATAGAACCCGCGCGTCACAGTTAGATACAGATTACGCTCCAGTACATCATCAATTCACCTCCAGGAAGGATTCTAGATTGTTTTCTGCTATGGAATCTATGAGCGCACAGCCTTGCTTTATCTTTCCCAGCCCAAGAGTTAGGGTGGCTTGTCCTTTCCAGAAGCTGAGCTTCAACTGGGGCACCTGCTACGTTTATATTTGTAAGTGCTTCCTGTTGAGGTTTAGTTTCTGTAAAATGAGCATCATGGCCTACCCAACCGGAGTATTTTCTACGAGTAAGTCAGTAAGCGTTACCTAGCATGTTTTCATATGCCCCGTGTATATTGTACACTAAGACTACGTGATGGGCCACGGGGGAAACCTCACCAGCAACCTTGTGTGCCTTTGGCAATGTGATCGTTACTAGTGCGTCTTTGTGGAGATGTCCTCGTGCTTCTGCGCACCAACAACGCACGACCTGAATCGGCGGTAAACGCAGTGGTGTCGTTTTGGAAAGCTGTCCATCATCCTGGTAAAAGGCGGGAATTCCTTTGCCTACTACGAGGGTGGACGGGGCGTGGCTCAGCGGGCGGAGCTTACAGGTGATTCATAAAGGGAGAACCAGCTACTCTGTGTCTGCAGGAGAGGAAGATAGAACCCGCGCGTCACAGTCAGATACAGATTACGCTCCAGTACATCATCAGTTGACCTCCAGGAAGGATTCTAGATCTTTTTCTGCTATGGAATCTATGAGCGCACAGCCTTGCTTTATCTTTGCCAAGCCCAAGTTAGGGTGGCTTGTCCTTTCCAGAAGCTGAGCTTCAACTGGGGCACCTGCTACGTTTATATTTGTAAGTGCTTCCTTTGAGGTTTAGTTTCTGTAAAATGAGCATCATGGCCTACCCAACCGGAGTATTTTCTACGAGTAAGTCAGTAAGCGTTACCTAGCATGTTTTCATATGCCCCGTTTATATTGTACACTAAGACTACGTGATGGGCCACGGGGGAAACCTCACCAGCAACCTTGTGTGCCCTTGGCAATGTGATCGTTACTAGTGCGTCTTTGTGGAGATGTCCTCGTGCTTCTGCGCACCAACAACGCACGACCTGAATCGGCGGTAAACGCAGTGGTGTCGTTTTGGAAAGCTGTCCATCATCCTGGTAAAAGGCGGGAATTCCTTTGCCTACTACGAGGGTGGACGGGGCATGGCTCAGCGGGCGGAGCTTACAGGTGATTCATAAAGGGAGAACCTTCTACTCTGTGTCTGCAGGAGAGGAAGATAGAACCCGCGCGTCACAGTCAGATACAGATTACGCTCCAGTACATCATCAATTCACCTCCAGGAAGGATTCTAGATTGTTTTCTGCTATGGAATCTATGAGCGCACAGCCTTGCTTTATCTTTCCCAGCCCAAGAGTTAGGGTGGCTTGTCCTTTCCAGAAGCTGAGCTTCAACTGGGGCACCTGCTACGTTTATATTTGTAAGTGCTTCCTGTTGAGGTTTAGTTTCTGTAAAATGAGCATCATGGCCTACCCAACCGGAGTATTTTCTACGAGTAAGTCAGTAAGCGTTACCTAGCATGTTTTCATATGCCCCGTTTATATTGTACACCAAGACTAAGTGATGCGCCTCGGGGGAAACGTCTCCAGCAACCTTGTGTGCCTTTGGCAATGTGATCGTTACTAGTGCGTCTTTGTGGAGATGTCCTCGTGCTTCTGCGCACAACCTGAATCGGCGGTAAACGCAGTGGTGTCGTTTTGGAAAGCCGTCCATCATCCTGGTAAAAGGCGGGAATTCCCTTGCCTACTACGAGGGTGGACGGGGCGTGGCTCAGCGGGCGGAGCTTACAGGTGATTCATAAAGGGAGAACCTTCTACTCTGTGTCTGCAGGAGAGGAAGATAGAACCCGCGCGTCACAGTCAGATACAGATTACGCTCCAGTACATCATCACTTCACCTCCAGGAAGGATTCTAGATTGTTTTCTGCTATGGAATCTATGAGCGCACAGCCTTGCTTTATCTTTCCCAGCCCAAGAGTTAGGGTGGCTTGTCCTTTCCAGAAGCTGAGCTTCAACTGGGGCACCTGCTACGTTTATATTTGTAAGTGCTTCCTGTTGAGGTTTAGTTTCTGTAAAATGAGCATCATGGCCTACCCAACCGGAGTATTTTCTACGAGTAAGTCAGTAAGCGTTACCTAGCATGTTTTCATATGCCCCGTTTATATTGTACACTAAGACTACGTGATGGGCCACGGGGGAAACCTCACCAGCAACCTTGTGTGCCTTTGGCAATGTGATCGTTACTAGTGCGTCTTTGTGGAGATGTCCTCGTGCTTCTGCGCACAACCTGAATCGGCGGTAAACGCAGTGGTGTCGTTTTGGAAAGCTGTCCATCATCCTGGTAAAAGGCGGGAATTCCCTTGCCTACTACGAGGGTGGACGGGGCGTGGCTCAGCGGGCGAAGCTTTCAGGTGATTCATAAAGGGAGAACCTTCTACTCTGTGTCTGCAGGAGAGGAAGATAGAACCCGCGCGTCACAGTCAGATACAGATTACGCTCCAGTACATCATCAATTCACCTCCAGGAAGGATTCTAGATTGTTTTCTGCTATGGAATCTATGAGCGCACAGCCTTGCTTTATCTTTGCCAAGCCCAAGTTAGGGTGGCTTGTCCTTTCCAGAAGCTGAGCTTCAACTGGTGCACCTGCTACGTTTATATTTGTAAGTGCTTCCTTTGAGGTTTAGTTTCTGTAAAATGAGCATCATGGCCTACCCAACCGGTGTTTTTTCTACGAGTAAGTCAGTAAGCGTTACCTAGCATGTTTTCATATGCCCCGTTTATATTGTACACTAAGACTACGTGATGGGCCACGGGGGAAACCTCACCAGCAACCTTGTGTGCCTTTGGCAATGTGATCGTTACTAGTGCGTCTTTGTGGAGATGTCCTCGTGCTTCTGCGCACAACCTGAATCGGTGGTAAACGCAGTGGTGTCGTTTTGGAAAGCCGTCCATCATCCTGGTAAAAGGCGGGAATTCCCTTGCCTACTACGAGGGTGGACGGGGCGTGGCTCAGCGGGCGGAGCTTACAGGTGATTCATAAAGGGAGAACCTTCTACTCTGTGTCTGCAGGAGAGGAAGATAGAACCCGCGCGTCACAGTCAGATACAGATTACGCTCCAGTACATCATCAATTCACCTCCAGGAAGGATTCTAGATTGTTTTCTGCTATGGAATCTATGAGCGCACAGCCTTGCTTTATCTTTCCCAGCCCAAGAGTTAGGGTGGCTTGTCCTTTCCAGAAGCTGAGCTTCAACTGGGGCACCTGCTACGTTTATATTTGTAAGTGCTTCCTGTTGAGGTTTAGTTTCTGTAAAATGAGCATCATGGCCTACCCAACGGAGTATTTTCTACGAGTAAGTCAGTAAGCGTTACCTAGCATGTTTTCATATGCCCCGTTTATATTGTACACTAAGACTACGTGATGGGCCTCGGGGGAAACGTCTCCAGCAACCTTGTGTGCCTTTGGCAATGTGATCGTTACTAGTGCGTCTTTGTGGAGATGTCCTCGTGCTTCTGCGCACAACCTGAATCGGCGGTAAACGCAGTGGTGTCGTTTTGGAAAGCTGTCCATCATCCTGGTAAAAGGCGGGAATTCCCTTGCCTACTACGAGGGTGGACGGGGCGTGGCTCAGCGGGCGGAGCTTTCAGGTGATTCATAAAGGGAGAACCTTCTACTCTGTGTCTGCAGGAGAGGAAGATAGAACCCGCGCGTCACAGTTAGATACAGATTACGCTCCAGTACATCATCAATTCACCTCCAGGAAGGATTCTAGATTGTTTTCTGCTATGGAATCTATGAGCGCACAGCCTTGCTTTATCTTTCCCAGCCCAAGAGTTAGGGTGGCTTGTCCTTTCCAGAAGCTGAGCTTCAACTGGGGCACCTGCTACGTTTATATTTGTAAGTGCTTCCTGTTGAGGTTTAGTTTCTGTAAAATGAGCATCATGGCCTACCCAACCGGAGTATTTTCTACGAGTAAGTCAGTAAGCGTTACCTAGCATGTTTTCATATGCCCCGTGTATATTGTACACTAAGACTACGTGATGGGCCACGGGGGAAACCTCACCAGCAACCTTGTGTGCCTTTGGCAATGTGATCGTTACTAGTGCGTCTTTGTGGAGATGTCCTCGTGCTTCTGCGCACCAACAACGCACGACCTGAATCGGCGGTAAACGCAGTGGTGTCGTTTTGGAAAGCTGTCCATCATCCTGGTAAAAGGCGGGAATTCCTTTGCCTACTACGAGGGTGGACGGGGCGTGGCTCAGCGGGCGGAGCTTACAGGTGATTCATAAAGGGAGAACCAGCTACTCTGTGTCTGCAGGAGAGGAAGATAGAACCCGCGCGTCACAGTCAGATACAGATTACGCTCCAGTACATCATCAGTTGACCTCCAGGAAGGATTCTAGATCTTTTTCTGCTATGGAATCTATGAGCGCACAGCCTTGCTTTATCTTTGCCAAGCCCAAGTTAGGGTGGCTTGTCCTTTCCAGAAGCTGAGCTTCAACTGGGGCACCTGCTACGTTTATATTTGTAAGTGCTTCCTTTGAGGTTTAGTTTCTGTAAAATGAGCATCATGGCCTACCCAACCGGAGTATTTTCTACGAGTAAGTCAGTAAGCGTTACCTAGCATGTTTTCATATGCCCCGTTTATATTGTACACTAAGACTACGTGATGGGCCACGGGGGAAACCTCACCAGCAACCTTGTGTGCCCTTGGCAATGTGATCGTTACTAGTGCGTCTTTGTGGAGATGTCCTCGTGCTTCTGCGCACCAACAACGCACGACCTGAATCGGCGGTAAACGCAGTGGTGTCGTTTTGGAAAGCTGTCCATCATCCTGGTAAAAGGCGGGAATTCCTTTGCCTACTACGAGGGTGGACGGGGCGTGGCTCAGCGGGCGGAGCTTACAGGTGATTCATAAAGGGAGAACCTTCTACTCTGTGTCTGCAGGAGAGGAAGATAGAACCCGCGCGTCACAGTCAGATACAGATTACGCTCCAGTACATCATCAATTCACCTCCAGGAAGGATTCTAGATTGTTTTCTGCTATGGAATCTATGAGCGCACAGCCTTGCTTTATCTTTCCCAGCCCAAGAGTTAGGGTGGCTTGTCCTTTCCAGAAGCTGAGCTTCAACTGGGGCACCTGCTACGTTTATATTTGTAAGTGCTTCCTGTTGAGGTTTAGTTTCTGTAAAATGAGCATCATGGCCTACCCAACCGGAGTATTTTCTACGAGTAAGTCAGTAAGCGTTACCTAGCATGTTTTCATATGCCCCGTTTATATTGTACACCAAGACTAAGTGATGCGCCTCGGGGGAAACGTCTCCAGCAACCTTGTGTGCCTTTGGCAATGTGATCGTTACTAGTGCGTCTTTGTGGAGATGTCCTCGTGCTTCTGCGCACAACCTGAATCGGCGGTAAACGCAGTGGTGTCGTTTTGGAAAGCCGTCCATCATCCTGGTAAAAGGCGGGAATTCCCTTGCCTACTACGAGGGTGGACGGGGCGTGGCTCAGCGGGCGGAGCTTACAGGTGATTCATAAAGGGAGAACCTTCTACTCTGTGTCTGCAGGAGAGGAAGATAGAACCCGCGCGTCACAGTCAGATACAGATTACGCTCCAGTACATCATCAATTCACCTCCAGGAAGGATTCTAGATTGTTTTCTGCTATGGAATCTATGAGCGCACAGCCTTGCTTTATCTTTCCCAGCCCAAGAGTTAGGGTGGCTTGTCCTTTCCAGAAGCTGAGCTTCAACTGGGGCACCTGCTACGTTTATATTTGTAAGTGCTTCCTGTTGAGGTTTAGTTTCTGTAAAATGAGCATCATGGCCTACCCAACCGGAGTATTTTCTACGAGTAAGTCAGTAAGCGTTACCTAGCATGTTTTCATATGCCCCGTTTATATTGTACACTAAGACTACGTGATGGGCCACGGGGGAAACCTCACCAGCAACCTTGTGTGCCTTTGGCAATGTGATCGTTACTAGTGCGTCTTTGTGGAGATGTCCTCGTGCTTCTGCGCACAACCTGAATCGGCGGTAAACGCAGTGGTGTCGTTTTGGAAAGCTGTCCATCATCCTGGTAAAAGGCGGGAATTCCCTTGCCTACTACGAGGGTGGACGGGGCGTGGCTCAGCGGGCGAAGCTTTCAGGTGATTCATAAAGGGAGAACCTTCTACTCTGTGTCTGCAGGAGAGGAAGATAGAACCCGCGCGTCACAGTCAGATACAGATTACGCTCCAGTACATCATCAATTCACCTCCAGGAAGGATTCTAGATTGTTTTCTGCTATGGAATCTATGAGCGCACAGCCTTGCTTTATCTTTGCCAAGCCCAAGTTAGGGTGGCTTGTCCTTTCCAGAAGCTGAGCTTCAACTGGTGCACCTGCTACGTTTATATTTGTAAGTGCTTCCTTTGAGGTTTAGTTTCTGTAAAATGAGCATCATGGCCTACCCAACCGGTGTTTTTTCTACGAGTAAGTCAGTAAGCGTTACCTAGCATGTTTTCATATGCCCCGTTTATATTGTACACTAAGACTACGTGATGGGCCACGGGGGAAACCTCACCAGCAACCTTGTGTGCCTTTGGCAATGTGATCGTTACTAGTGCGTCTTTGTGGAGATGTCCTCGTGCTTCTGCGCACAACCTGAATCGGCGGTAAACGCAGTGGTGTCGTTTTGGAAAGCCGTCCATCATCCTGGTAAAAGGCGGGAATTCCCTTGCCTACTACGAGGGTGGACGGGGCGTGGCTCAGCGGGCGGAGCTTACAGGTGATTCATAAAGGGAGAACCTTCTACTCTGTGTCTGCAGGAGAGGAAGATAGAACCCGCGCGTCACAGTCAGATACAGATTACGCTCCAGTACATCATCAATTCACCTCCAGGAAGGATTCTAGATTGTTTTCTGCTATGGAATCTATGAGCGCACAGCCTTGCTTTATCTTTCCCAGCCCAAGAGTTAGGGTGGCTTGTCCTTTCCAGAAGCTGAGCTTCAACTGGGGCACCTGCTACGTTTATATTTGTAAGTGCTTCCTGTTGAGGTTTAGTTTCTGTAAAATGAGCATCATGGCCTACCCAACGGAGTATTTTCTACGAGTAAGTCAGTAAGCGTTACCTAGCATGTTTTCATATGCCCCGTTTATATTGTACACTAAGACTACGTGATGGGCCTCGGGGGAAACGTCTCCAGCAACCTTGTGTGCCTTTGGCAATGTGATCGTTACTAGTGCGTCTTTGTGGAGATGTCCTCGTGCTTCTGCGCACAACCTGAATCGGCGGTAAACGCAGTGGTGTCGTTTTGGAAAGCTGTCCATCATCCTGGTAAAAGGCGGGAATTCCCTTGCCTACTACGAGGGTGGACGGGGCGTGGCTCAGCGGGCGGAGCTTTCAGGTGATTCATAAAGGGAGAACCTTCTACTCTGTGTCTGCAGGAGAGGAAGATAGAACCCGCGCGTCACAGTCAGATACAGATTACGCTCCAGTACATCATCAATTCACCTCCAGGAAGGATTCTAGATTGTTTTCTGCTATGGAATCTATGAGCGCACAGCCTTGCTTTATCTTTCCCAGCCCAAGAGTTAGGGTGGCTTGTCCTTTCCAGAAGCTGAGCTTCAACTGGGGCACCTGCTACGTTTATATTTGTAAGTGCTTCCTTTGAGGTTTAGTTTCTGTAAAATGAGCATCATGGCCTACCCAACCGGTGTATTTTCTACGAGTAAGTCAGTAAGCGTTACCTAGCATGTTTTCATATGCCCCGTTTATATTGTACACTAAGACTACGTGATGGGCCACGGGGGAAACCTCACCAGCAACCTTGTGTGCCTTTGGCAATGTGATCGTTACTAGTGCGTCTTTGTGGAGATGTCCTCGTGCTTCTGCGCACAACCTGAATCGGCGGTAAACGCAGTGGTGTCGTTTTGAAAAGCTGTCCATCATCCTGGTAAAAGGCGGGAATTCCCTTGCCTACTACGAGGGTGGACGGGGCGTGGCTCAGCGGGCGGAGCTTACAGGTGATTCATAAAGGGAGAACCTTCTACTCTGTGTCTGCAGGAGAGGAAGATAGAACCCGCGCGTCACAGTCAGATACAGATTACGCTCCAGTACATCATCAATTCACCTCCAGGAAGGATTCTAGATTGTTTTCTGCTATGGAATCTATGAGCGCACAGCCTTGCTTTATCTTTCCCAGCCCAAGAGTTAGGGTGGCTTGTCCTTTCCAGAAGCTGAGCTTCAACTGGGGCACCTGCTACGTTTATATTTGTAAGTGCTTCCTGTTGAGGTTTAGTTTCTGTAAAATGAGCATCATGGCCTACCCAACCGGAGTATTTTCTACGAGTAAGTCAGTAAGCGTTACCTAGCATGTTTTCATATGCCCCGTTTATATTGTACACTAAGACTAAGTGATGCGCCTCGGGGGAAACGTCTCCAGCAACCTTGTGTGCCTTTGGCAATGTGATCGTTACTAGTGCGTCTTTGTGGAGATGTCCTCGTGCTTCTGCGCACAACCTGAATCGGCGGTAAACGCAGTGGTGTCGTTTTGGAAAGCCGTCCATCATCCTGGTAAAAGGCGGGAATTCCCTTGCCTACTACGAGGGTGGACGGGGCGTGGCTCAGCGGGCGGAGCTTACAGGTGATTCATAAAGGGAGAACCTTCTACTCTGTGTCTGCAGGAGAGGAAGATAGAACCCGCGCGTCACAGTCAGATACAGATTACGCTCCAGTACATCATCAATTCACCTCCAGGAAGGATTCTAGATTGTTTTCTGCTATGGAATCTATGAGCGCACAGCCTTGCTTTATCTTTCCCAGCCCAAGAGTTAGGGTGGCTTGTCCTTTCCAGAAGCTGAGCTTCAACTGGGGCACCTGCTACGTTTATATTTGTAAGTGCTTCCTGTTGAGGTTTAGTTTCTGTAAAATGAGCATCATGGCCTACCCAACCGGAGTATTTTCTACGAGTAAGTCAGTAAGCGTTACCTAGCATGTTTTCATATGCCCCGTTTATATTGTACACTAAGACTACGTGATGGGCCACGGGGGAAACCTCACCAGCAACCTTGTGTGCCTTTGGCAATGTGATCGTTACTAGTGCGTCTTTGTGGAGATGTCCTCGTGCTTCTGCGCACAACCTGAATCGGCGGTAAACGCAGTGGTGTCGTTTTGGAAAGCTGTCCATCATCCTGGTAAAAGGCGGGAATTCCCTTGCCTACTACGAGGGTGGACGGGGCGTGGCTCAGCGGGCGAAGCTTTCAGGTGATTCATAAAGGGAGAACCTTCTACTCTGTGTCTGCAGGAGAGGAAGATAGAACCCGCGCGTCACAGTCAGATACAGATTACGCTCCAGTACATCATCAATTCACCTCCAGGAAGGATTCTAGATTGTTTTCTGCTATGGAATCTATGAGCGCACAGCCTTGCTTTATCTTTGCCAAGCCCAAGTTAGGGTGGCTTGTCCTTTCCAGAAGCTGAGCTTCAACTGGTGCACCTGCTACGTTTATATTTGTAAGTGCTTCCTTTGAGGTTTAGTTTCTGTAAAATGAGCATCATGGCCTACCCAACCGGTGTTTTTTCTACGAGTAAGTCAGTAAGCGTTACCTAGCATGTTTTCATATGCCCCGTTTATATTGTACACTAAGACTACGTGATGGGCCACGGGGGAAACCTCACCAGCAACCTTGTGTGCCTTTGGCAATGTGATCGTTACTAGTGCGTCTTTGTGGAGATGTCCTCGTGCTTCTGCGCACAACCTGAATCGGCGGTAAACGCAGTGGTGTCGTTTTGGAAAGCTGTCCATCATCCTGGTAAAAGGCGGGAATTCCCTTGCCTACTACGAGGGTGGACGGGGCTTGGCTCAGCGGGCGGAGCTTACAGGTGATTCATAAAGGGAGAACCTTCTACTCTGTGTCTGCAGGAGAGGAAGATAGAACCCGCGCGTCACAGTCAGATACAGATTACGCTCCAGTACATCATCAATTCACCTCCAGGAAGGATTCTAGATTGTTTTCTGCTATGGAATCTATGAGCGCACAGCCTTGCTTTATCTTTCCCAGCCCAAGAGTTAGGGTGGCTTGTCCTTTCCAGAAGCTGAGCTTCAACTGGGGCACCTGCTACGTTTATATTTGTAAGTGCTTCCTGTTGAGGTTTAGTTTCTGTAAAATGAGCATCATGGCCTACCCAACGGAGTATTTTCTACGAGTAAGTCAGTAAGCGTTACCTAGCATGTTTTCATATGCCCCGTTTATATTGTACACTAAGACTACGTGATGGGCCTCGGGGGAAACGTCTCCAGCAACCTTGTGTGCCTTTGGCAATGTGATCGTTACTAGTGCGTCTTTGTGGAGATGTCCTCGTGCTTCTGCGCACAACCTGAATCGGCGGTAAACGCAGTGGTGTCGTTTTGGAAAGCTGTCCATCATCCTGGTAAAAGGCGGGAATTCCCTTGCCTACTACGAGGGTGGACGGGGCGTGGCTCAGCGGGCGGAGCTTTCAGGTGATTCATAAAGGGAGAACCTTCTACTCTGTGTCTGCAGGAGAGGAAGATAGAACCCGCGCGTCACAGTCAGATACAGATTACGCTCCAGTACATCATCAATTCACCTCCAGGAAGGATTCTAGATTGTTTTCTGCTATGGAATCTATGAGCGCACAGCCTTGCTTTATCTTTCCCAGCCCAAGAGTTAGGGTGGCTTGTCCTTTCCAGAAGCTGAGCTTCAACTGGGGCACCTGCTACGTTTATATTTGTAAGTGCTTCCTTTGAGGTTTAGTTTCTGTAAAATGAGCATCATGGCCTACCCAACCGGTGTATTTTCTACGAGTAAGTCAGTAAGCGTTACCTAGCATGTTTTCATATGCCCCGTTTATATTGTACACTAAGACTACGTGATGGGCCACGGGGGAAACCTCACCAGCAACCTTGTGTGCCTTTGGCAATGTGATCGTTACTAGTGCGTCTTTGTGGAGATGTCCTCGTGCTTCTGCGCACAACCTGAATCGGCGGTAAACGCAGTGGTGTCGTTTTGAAAAGCTGTCCATCATCCTGGTAAAAGGCGGGAATTCCCTTGCCTACTACGAGGGTGGACGGGGCGTGGCTCAGCGGGCGGAGCTTACAGGTGATTCATAAAGGGAGAACCTTCTACTCTGTGTCTGCAGGAGAGGAAGATAGAACCCGCGCGTCACAGTTAGATACAGATTACGCTCCAGTACATCATCAATTCACCTCCAGGAAGGATTCTAGATTGTTTTCTGCTATGGAATCTATGAGCGCACAGCCTTGCTTTATCTTTCCCAGCCCAAGAGTTAGGGTGGCTTGTCCTTTCCAGAAGCTGAGCTTCAACTGGGGCACCTGCTACGTTTATATTTGTAAGTGCTTCCTGTTGAGGTTTAGTTTCTGTAAAATGAGCATCATGGCCTACCCAACCGGAGTATTTTCTACGAGTAAGTCAGTAAGCGTTACCTAGCATGTTTTCATATGCCCCGTGTATATTGTACACTAAGACTACGTGATGGGCCACGGGGGAAACCTCACCAGCAACCTTGTGTGCCTTTGGCAATGTGATCGTTACTAGTGCGTCTTTGTGGAGATGTCCTCGTGCTTCTGCGCACCAACAACGCACGACCTGAATCGGCGGTAAACGCAGTGGTGTCGTTTTGGAAAGCTGTCCATCATCCTGGTAAAAGGCGGGAATTCCTTTGCCTACTACGAGGGTGGACGGGGCGTGGCTCAGCGGGCGGAGCTTACAGGTGATTCATAAAGGGAGAACCAGCTACTCTGTGTCTGCAGGAGAGGAAGATAGAACCCGCGCGTCACAGTCAGATACAGATTACGCTCCAGTACATCATCAGTTGACCTCCAGGAAGGATTCTAGATCTTTTTCTGCTATGGAATCTATGAGCGCACAGCCTTGCTTTATCTTTGCCAAGCCCAAGTTAGGGTGGCTTGTCCTTTCCAGAAGCTGAGCTTCAACTGGGGCACCTGCTACGTTTATATTTGTAAGTGCTTCCTTTGAGGTTTAGTTTCTGTAAAATGAGCATCATGGCCTACCCAACCGGAGTATTTTCTACGAGTAAGTCAGTAAGCGTTACCTAGCATGTTTTCATATGCCCCGTTTATATTGTACACTAAGACTACGTGATGGGCCACGGGGGAAACCTCACCAGCAACCTTGTGTGCCCTTGGCAATGTGATCGTTACTAGTGCGTCTTTGTGGAGATGTCCTCGTGCTTCTGCGCACCAACAACGCACGACCTGAATCGGCGGTAAACGCAGTGGTGTCGTTTTGGAAAGCTGTCCATCATCCTGGTAAAAGGCGGGAATTCCTTTGCCTACTACGAGGGTGGACGGGGCGTGGCTCAGCGGGCGGAGCTTACAGGTGATTCATAAAGGGAGAACCTTCTACTCTGTGTCTGCAGGAGAGGAAGATAGAACCCGCGCGTCACAGTCAGATACAGATTACGCTCCAGTACATCATCAATTCACCTCCAGGAAGGATTCTAGATTGTTTTCTGCTATGGAATCTATGAGCGCACAGCCTTGCTTTATCTTTCCCAGCCCAAGAGTTAGGGTGGCTTGTCCTTTCCAGAAGCTGAGCTTCAACTGGGGCACCTGCTACGTTTATATTTGTAAGTGCTTCCTGTTGAGGTTTAGTTTCTGTAAAATGAGCATCATGGCCTACCCAACCGGAGTATTTTCTACGAGTAAGTCAGTAAGCGTTACCTAGCATGTTTTCATATGCCCCGTTTATATTGTACACCAAGACTAAGTGATGCGCCTCGGGGGAAACGTCTCCAGCAACCTTGTGTGCCTTTGGCAATGTGATCGTTACTAGTGCGTCTTTGTGGAGATGTCCTCGTGCTTCTGCGCACAACCTGAATCGGCGGTAAACGCAGTGGTGTCGTTTTGGAAAGCCGTCCATCATCCTGGTAAAAGGCGGGAATTCCCTTGCCTACTACGAGGGTGGACGGGGCGTGGCTCAGCGGGCGGAGCTTACAGGTGATTCATAAAGGGAGAACCTTCTACTCTGTGTCTGCAGGAGAGGAAGATAGAACCCGCGCGTCACAGTCAGATACAGATTACGCTCCAGTACATCATCAATTCACCTCCAGGAAGGATTCTAGATTGTTTTCTGCTATGGAATCTATGAGCGCACAGCCTTGCTTTATCTTTCCCAGCCCAAGAGTTAGGGTGGCTTGTCCTTTCCAGAAGCTGAGCTTCAACTGGGGCACCTGCTACGTTTATATTTGTAAGTGCTTCCTGTTGAGGTTTAGTTTCTGTAAAATGAGCATCATGGCCTACCCAACCGGAGTATTTTCTACGAGTAAGTCAGTAAGCGTTACCTAGCATGTTTTCATATGCCCCGTTTATATTGTACACTAAGACTACGTGATGGGCCACGGGGGAAACCTCACCAGCAACCTTGTGTGCCTTTGGCAATGTGATCGTTACTAGTGCGTCTTTGTGGAGATGTCCTCGTGCTTCTGCGCACAACCTGAATCGGCGGTAAACGCAGTGGTGTCGTTTTGGAAAGCTGTCCATCATCCTGGTAAAAGGCGGGAATTCCCTTGCCTACTACGAGGGTGGACGGGGCGTGGCTCAGCGGGCGAAGCTTTCAGGTGATTCATAAAGGGAGAACCTTCTACTCTGTGTCTGCAGGAGAGGAAGATAGAACCCGCGCGTCACAGTCAGATACAGATTACGCTCCAGTACATCATCAATTCACCTCCAGGAAGGATTCTAGATTGTTTTCTGCTATGGAATCTATGAGCGCACAGCCTTGCTTTATCTTTGCCAAGCCCAAGTTAGGGTGGCTTGTCCTTTCCAGAAGCTGAGCTTCAACTGGTGCACCTGCTACGTTTATATTTGTAAGTGCTTCCTTTGAGGTTTAGTTTCTGTAAAATGAGCATCATGGCCTACCCAACCGGTGTTTTTTCTACGAGTAAGTCAGTAAGCGTTACCTAGCATGTTTTCATATGCCCCGTTTATATTGTACACTAAGACTACGTGATGGGCCACGGGGGAAACCTCACCAGCAACCTTGTGTGCCTTTGGCAATGTGATCGTTACTAGTGCGTCTTTGTGGAGATGTCCTCGTGCTTCTGCGCACAACCTGAATCGGCGGTAAACGCAGTGGTGTCGTTTTGGAAAGCTGTCCATCATCCTGGTAAAAGGCGGGAATTCCCTTGCCTACTACGAGGGTGGACGGGGCTTGGCTCAGCGGGCGGAGCTTACAGGTGATTCATAAAGGGAGAACCTTCTACTCTGTGTCTGCAGGAGAGGAAGATAGAACCCGCGCGTCACAGTCAGATACAGATTACGCTCCAGTACATCATCAATTCACCTCCAGGAAGGATTCTAGATTGTTTTCTGCTATGGAATCTATGAGCGCACAGCCTTGCTTTATCTTTCCCAGCCCAAGAGTTAGGGTGGCTTGTCCTTTCCAGAAGCTGAGCTTCAACTGGGGCACCTGCTACGTTTATATTTGTAAGTGCTTCCTGTTGAGGTTTAGTTTCTGTAAAATGAGCATCATGGCCTACCCAACGGAGTATTTTCTACGAGTAAGTCAGTAAGCGTTACCTAGCATGTTTTCATATGCCCCGTTTATATTGTACACTAAGACTACGTGATGGGCCTCGGGGGAAACGTCTCCAGCAACCTTGTGTGCCTTTGGCAATGTGATCGTTACTAGTGCGTCTTTGTGGAGATGTCCTCGTGCTTCTGCGCACAACCTGAATCGGCGGTAAACGCAGTGGTGTCGTTTTGGAAAGCTGTCCATCATCCTGGTAAAAGGCGGGAATTCCCTTGCCTACTACGAGGGTGGACGGGGCGTGGCTCAGCGGGCGGAGCTTTCAGGTGATTCATAAAGGGAGAACCTTCTACTCTGTGTCTGCAGGAGAGGAAGATAGAACCCGCGCGTCACAGTCAGATACAGATTACGCTCCAGTACATCATCAATTCACCTCCAGGAAGGATTCTAGATTGTTTTCTGCTATGGAATCTATGAGCGCACAGCCTTGCTTTATCTTTCCCAGCCCAAGAGTTAGGGTGGCTTGTCCTTTCCAGAAGCTGAGCTTCAACTGGGGCACCTGCTACGTTTATATTTGTAAGTGCTTCCTTTGAGGTTTAGTTTCTGTAAAATGAGCATCATGGCCTACCCAACCGGTGTATTTTCTACGAGTAAGTCAGTAAGCGTTACCTAGCATGTTTTCATATGCCCCGTTTATATTGTACACTAAGACTACGTGATGGGCCACGGGGGAAACCTCACCAGCAACCTTGTGTGCCTTTGGCAATGTGATCGTTACTAGTGCGTCTTTGTGGAGATGTCCTCGTGCTTCTGCGCACAACCTGAATCGGCGGTAAACGCAGTGGTGTCGTTTTGAAAAGCTGTCCATCATCCTGGTAAAAGGCGGGAATTCCCTTGCCTACTACGAGGGTGGACGGGGCGTGGCTCAGCGGGCGGAGCTTACAGGTGATTCATAAAGGGAGAACCTTCTACTCTGTGTCTGCAGGAGAGGAAGATAGAACCCGCGCGTCACAGTCAGATACAGATTACGCTCCAGTACATCATCAATTCACCTCCAGGAAGGATTCTAGATTGTTTTCTGCTATGGAATCTATGAGCGCACAGCCTTGCTTTATCTTTCCCAGCCCAAGAGTTAGGGTGGCTTGTCCTTTCCAGAAGCTGAGCTTCAACTGGGGCACCTGCTACGTTTATATTTGTAAGTGCTTCCTGTTGAGGTTTAGTTTCTGTAAAATGAGCATCATGGCCTACCCAACCGGAGTATTTTCTACGAGTAAGTCAGTAAGCGTTACCTAGCATGTTTTCATATGCCCCGTTTATATTGTACACTAAGACTAAGTGATGCGCCTCGGGGGAAACGTCTCCAGCAAACTTGTGTGCCTTTGGCAATGTGATCGTTACTAGTGCGTCTTTGTGGAGATGTCCTCGTGCTTCTGAGCACAACCTGAATCGGCGGTAAACGCAGTGGTGTCGTTTTGGAAAGCCGTCCATCATCCTGGTAAAAGGCGGGAATTCCCTTGCCTACTACGAGGGTGGACGGGGCGTGGCTCAGCGGGCGGAGCTTACAGGTGATTCATAAAGGGAGAACCTTCTACTCTGTGTCTGCAGGAGAGGAAGATAGAACCCGCGCGTCACAGTCAGATACAGATTACGCTCCAGTACATCATCAATTCACCTCCAGGAAGGATTCTAGATTGTTTTCTGCTATGGAATCTATGAGCGCACAGCCTTGCTTTATCTTTCCCAGCCCAAGAGTTAGGGTGGCTTGTCCTTTCCAGAAGCTGAGCTTCAACTGGGGCACCTGCTACGTTTATATTTGTAAGTGCTTCCTGTTGAGGTTTAGTTTCTGTAAAATGAGCATCATGGCCTACCCAACCGGAGTATTTTCTACGAGTAAGTCAGTAAGCGTTACCTAGCATGTTTTCATATGCCCCGTTTATATTGTACACTAAGACTAAGTGATGCGCCTCGGGGGAAACGTCTCCAGCAAACTTGTGTGCCTTTGGCAATGTGATCGTTACTAGTGCGTCTTTGTGGAGATGTCCTCGTGCTTCTGAGCACAACCTGAATCGGCGGTAAACGCAGTGGTGTCGTTTTGGAAAGCCGTCCATCATCCTGGTAAAAGGCGGGAATTCCCTTGCCTACTACGAGGGTGGACGGGGCGTGGCTCAGCGGGCGGAGCTTACAGGTGATTCATAAAGGGAGAACCTTCTACTCTGTGTCTGCAGGAGAGGAAGATAGAACCCGCGCGTCACAGTCAGATACAGATTACGCTCCAGTACATCATCAATTCACCTCCAGGAAGGATTCTAGATTGTTTTCTGCTATGGAATCTATGAGCGCACAGCCTTGCTTTATCTTTCCCAGCCCAAGAGTTAGGGTGGCTTGTCCTTTCCAGAAGCTGAGCTTCAACTGGGGCACCTGCTACGTTTATATTTGTAAGTGCTTCCTGTTGAGGTTTAGTTTCTGTAAAATGAGCATCATGGCCTACCCAACCGGAGTATTTTCTACGAGTAAGTCAGTAAGCGTTACCTAGCATGTTTTCATATGCCCCGTTTATATTGTACACTAAGACTACGTGATGGGCCACGGGGGAAACCTCACCAGCAACCTTGTGTGCCTTTGGCAATGTGATCGTTACTAGTGCGTCTTTGTGGAGATGTCCTCGTGCTTCTGCGCACAACCTGAATCGGCGGTAAACGCAGTGGTGTCGTTTTGGAAAGCTGTCCATCATCCTGGTAAAAGGCGGGAATTCCCTTGCCTACTACGAGGGTGGACGGGGCGTGGCTCAGCGGGCGAAGCTTTCAGGTGATTCATAAAGGGAGAACCTTCTACTCTGTGTCTGCAGGAGAGGAAGATAGAACCCGCGCGTCACAGTCAGATACAGATTACGCTCCAGTACATCATCAATTCACCTCCAGGAAGGATTCTAGATTGTTTTCTGCTATGGAATCTATGAGCGCACAGCCTTGCTTTATCTTTGCCAAGCCCAAGTTAGGGTGGCTTGTCCTTTCCAGAAGCTGAGCTTCAACTGGTGCACCTGCTACGTTTATATTTGTAAGTGCTTCCTTTGAGGTTTAGTTTCTGTAAAATGAGCATCATGGCCTACCCAACCGGTGTTTTTTCTACGAGTAAGTCAGTAAGCGTTACCTAGCATGTTTTCATATGCCCCGTTTATATTGTACACTAAGACTACGTGATGGGCCACGGGGGAAACCTCACCAGCAACCTTGTGTGCCTTTGGCAATGTGATCGTTACTAGTGCGTCTTTGTGGAGATGTCCTCGTGCTTCTGCGCACAACCTGAATCGGCGGTAAACGCAGTGGTGTCGTTTTGGAAAGCTGTCCATCATCCTGGTAAAAGGCGGGAATTCCCTTGCCTACTACGAGGGTGGACGGGGCTTGGCTCAGCGGGCGGAGCTTACAGGTGATTCATAAAGGGAGAACCTTCTACTCTGTGTCTGCAGGAGAGGAAGATAGAACCCGCGCGTCACAGTCAGATACAGATTACGCTCCAGTACATCATCAATTCACCTCCAGGAAGGATTCTAGATTGTTTTCTGCTATGGAATCTATGAGCGCACAGCCTTGCTTTATCTTTCCCAGCCCAAGAGTTAGGGTGGCTTGTCCTTTCCAGAAGCTGAGCTTCAACTGGGGCACCTGCTACGTTTATATTTGTAAGTGCTTCCTGTTGAGGTTTAGTTTCTGTAAAATGAGCATCATGGCCTACCCAACGGAGTATTTTCTACGAGTAAGTCAGTAAGCGTTACCTAGCATGTTTTCATATGTCCCGTTTATATTGTACACTAAGACTACGTGATGGGCCTCGGGGGAAACGTCTCCAGCAACCTTGTGTGCCTTTGGCAATGTGATCGTTACTAGTGCGTCTTTGTGGAGATGTCCTCGTGCTTCTGCGCACAACCTGAATCGGCGGTAAACGCAGTGGTGTCGTTTTGGAAAGCTGTCCATCAACCTGGTAAAAGGCGGGAATTCCCTTGCCTACTACGAGGGTGGACGGGGCGTGGCTCAGCGGGCGGAGCTTTCAGGTGATTCATAAAGGGAGAACCTTCTACTCTGTGTCTGCAGGAGAGGAAGATAGAACCCGCGCGTCACAGTCAGATACAGATTACGCTCCAGTACATCATCAATTCACCTCCAGGAAGGATTCTAGATTGTTTTCTGCTATGGAATCTATGAGCGCACAGCCTTGCTTTATCTTTCCCAGCCCAAGAGTTAGGGTGGCTTGTCCTTTCCAGAAGCTGAGCTTCAACTGGGGCACCTGCTACGTTTATATTTGTAAGTGCTTCCTTTGAGGTTTAGTTTCTGTAAAATGAGCATCATGGCCTACCCAACCGGAGTATTTTCTACGAGTAAGTCAGTAAGCGTTACCTAGCATGTTTTCATATGCCCCGTTTATATTGTAGACTAAGTGATGCGCCTCGGGGGAAACGTCTCCAGCAACCTTGTGTGCCTTTGGCAATGTGATCGTTACTAGTGCGTCTTTGTGGAGATGTCCTCGTGCTTCTGCGCACAACCTGAATCGGCGGTAAACGCAGTGGTGTCGTTTTGGAAAGCCGTCCATCATCCTGGTAAAAGGCGGGAATTCCCTTGCCTACTACGAGGGTGGACGGGGCGTGGCTCAGCGGGCGGAGCTTACAGGTGATTCATAAAGGGAGAACCTTCTACTCTGTGTCTGCAGGAGAGGAAGATAGAACCCGCGCGTCACAGTCAGATACAGATTACGCTCCAGTACATCATCAATTCACCTCCAGGAAGGATTCTAGATTGTTTTCTGCTATGGAATCTATGAGCGCACAGCCTTGCTTTATCTTTCCCAGCCCAAGAGTTAGGGTGGCTTGTCCTTTCCAGAAGCTGAGCTTCAACTGGGGCACCTGCTACGTTTATATTTGTAAGTGCTTCCTGTTGAGGTTTAGTTTCTGTAAAATGAGCATCATGGCCTACCCAACCGGAGTATTTTCTACGAGTAAGTCAGTAAGCGTTACCTAGCATGTTTTCATATGCCCCGTGTATATTGTACACTAAGACTACGTGATGGGCCACGGGGGAAACCTCACCAGCAACCTTGTGTGCCTTTGGCAATGTGATCGTTACTAGTGCGTCTTTGTGGAGATGTCCTCGTGCTTCTGCGCACCAACAACGCACGACCTGAATCGGCGGTAAACGCAGTGGTGTCGTTTTGGAAAGCTGTCCATCATCCTGGTAAAAGGCGGGAATTCCTTTGCCTACTACGAGGGTGGACGGGGCGTGGCTCAGCGGGCGGAGCTTACAGGTGATTCATAAAGGGAGAACCAGCTACTCTGTGTCTGCAGGAGAGGAAGATAGAACCCGCGCGTCACAGTCAGATACAGATTACGCTCCAGTACATCATCAGTTGACCTCCAGGAAGGATTCTAGATCTTTTTCTGCTATGGAATCTATGAGCGCACAGCCTTGCTTTATCTTTGCCAAGCCCAAGTTAGGGTGGCTTGTCCTTTCCAGAAGCTGAGCTTCAACTGGGGCATCTGCTACGTTTATATTTGTAAGTGCTTCCTTTGAGGTTTAGTTTCTGTAAAATGAGCATCATGGCCTACCCAACCGGAGTATTTTCTACGAGTAAGTCAGTAAGCGTTACCTAGCATGTTTTCATATGCCCCGTTTATATTGTACACTAAGACTACGTGATGGGCCACGGGGGAAACCTCACCAGCAACCTTGTGTGCCCTTGGCAATGTGATCGTTACTAGTGCGTCTTTGTGGAGATGTCCTCGTGCTTCTGCGCACCAACAACGCACGACCTGAATCGGCGGTAAACGCAGTGGTGTCGTTTTGGAAAGCTGTCCATCATCCTGGTAAAAGGCGGGAATTCCTTTGCCTACTACGAGGGTGGACGGGGCGTGGCTCAGCGGGCGGAGCTTACAGGTGATTCATAAAGGGAGAACCAGCTACTCTGTGTCTGCAGGAGAGGAAGATAGAACCCGCGCGTCACAGTCAGATACAGATTACGCTCCAGTACATCATCAGTTGACCTCCAGGAAGGATTCTAGATCTTTTTCTGCTATGGAATCTATGAGCGCACAGCCTTGCTTTATCTTTGCCAAGCCCAAGTTAGGGTGGCTTGTCCTTTCCAGAAGCTGAGCTTCAACTGGGGCACCTGCTACGTTTATATTTGTAAGTGCTTCCTATGAGGTTTAGTTTCTGTAAAATGAGCATCATGGCCTACCCAACCGGAGTATTTTCTACGAGTAAGTCAGTAAGCGTTACCTAGCATGTTTTCATATGCCCCGTTTATATTGTACACTAAGACTACGTGATGGGCCACAGGGGAAACCTCACCAGCAACCTTGTGTGCCTTTGGCAATGTGATCGTTACTAGTGCGTCTTTGTGGAGATGTCCTCGTGCTTCTGCGCACCAACAACGCACGACCTGAATCGGCGGTAAACGCAGTGGTGTCGTTTTGGAAAGCCGTCCATCATCCTGGTAAAAGGCGGGAATTCCCTTGCCTACTACGAGGGTGGACGGGGCGTGGCTCAGCGGGCGGAGCTTACAGGTGATTCATAAAGGGAGAACCTTCTACTCTGTGTCTGCAGGAGAGGAAGATAGAACCCGCGCGTCACAGTCAGATACAGATTACGCTCCAGTACATCATCAATTCACCTCCAGGAAGGATTCTAGATTGTTTTCTGCTATGGAATCTATGAGCGCACAGCCTTGCTTTATCTTTCCCAGCCCAAGAGTTAGGGTGGCTTGTCCTTTCCAGAAGCTGAGCTTCAACTGGGGCACCTGCTACGTTTATATTTGTAAGTGCTTCCTGTTGAGGTTTAGTTTCTGTAAAATGAGCATCATGGCCTACCCAACCGGAGTATTTTCTACGAGTAAGTCAGTAAGCGTTACCTAGCATGTTTTCATATGCCCCGTTTATATTGTACACTAAGACTAAGTGATGCGCCTCGGGGGAAACGTCTCCAGCAACCTTGTGTGCCTTTGGCAATGTGATCGTTACTAGTGCGTCTTTGTGGAGATGTCCTCGTGCTTCTGCGCACAACCTGAATCGGCGGTAAACGCAGTGGTGTCGTTTTGGAAAGCCGTCCATCATCCTGGTAAAAGGCGGGAATTCCCTTGCCTACTACGAGGGTGGACGGGGCGTGGCTCAGCGGGCGGAGCTTACAGGTGATTCATAAAGGGAGAACCTTCTACTCTGTGTCTGCAGGAGAGGAAGATAGAACCCGCGCGTCACAGTCAGATACAGATTACGCTCCAGTACATCATCAATTCACCTCCAGGAAGGATTCTAGATTGTTTTCTGCTATGGAATCTATGAGCGCACAGCCTTGCTTTATCTTTCCCAGCCCAAGAGTTAGGGTGGCTTGTCCTTTCCAGAAGCTGAGCTTCAACTGGGGCACCTGCTACGTTTATATTTGTAAGTGCTTCCTGTTGAGGTTTAGTTTCTGTAAAATGAGCATCATGGCCTACCCAACCGGAGTATTTTCTACGAGTAAGTCAGTAAGCGTTACCTAGCATGTTTTCATATGCCCCGTTTATATTGTACACTAAGACTACGTGATGGGCCACGGGGGAAACCTCACCAGCAACCTTGTGTGCCTTTGGCAATGTGATCGTTACTAGTGCGTCTTTGTGGAGATGTCCTCGTGCTTCTGCGCACAACCTGAATCGGCGGTAAACGCAGTGGTGTCGTTTTGGAAAGCTGTCCATCATCCTGGTAAAAGGCGGGAATTCCCTTGCCTACTACGAGGGTGGACGGGGCGTGGCTCAGCGGGCGAAGCTTTCAGGTGATTCATAAAGGGAGAACCTTCTACTCTGTGTCTGCAGGAGAGGAAGATAGAACCCGCGCGTCACAGTCAGATACAGATTACGCTCCAGTACATCATCAATTCACCTCCAGGAAGGATTCTAGATTGTTTTCTGCTATGGAATCTATGAGCGCACAGCCTTGCTTTATCTTTGCCAAGCCCAAGTTAGGGTGGCTTGTCCTTTCCAGAAGCTGAGCTTCAACTGGTGCACCTGCTACGTTTATATTTGTAAGTGCTTCCTTTGAGGTTTAGTTTCTGTAAAATGAGCATCATGGCCTACCCAACCGGTGTTTTTTCTACGAGTAAGTCAGTAAGCGTTACCTAGCATGTTTTCATATGCCCCGTTTATATTGTACACTAAGACTACGTGATGGGCCACGGGGGAAACCTCACCAGCAACCTTGTGTGCCTTTGGCAATGTGATCGTTACTAGTGCGTCTTTGTGGAGATGTCCTCGTGCTTCTGCGCACAACCTGAATCGGCGGTAAACGCAGTGGTGTCGTTTTGGAAAGCTGTCCATCATCCTGGTAAAAGGCGGGAATTCCCTTGCCTACTACGAGGGTGGACGGGGCTTGGCTCAGCGGGCGGAGCTTACAGGTGATTCATAAAGGGAGAACCTTCTACTCTGTGTCTGCAGGAGAGGAAGATAGAACCCGCGCGTCACAGTCAGATACAGATTACGCTCCAGTACATCATCAATTCACCTCCAGGAAGGATTCTAGATTGTTTTCTGCTATGGAATCTATGAGCGCACAGCCTTGCTTTATCTTTCCCAGCCCAAGAGTTAGGGTGGCTTGTCCTTTCCAGAAGCTGAGCTTCAACTGGGGCACCTGCTACGTTTATATTTGTAAGTGCTTCCTGTTGAGGTTTAGTTTCTGTAAAATGAGCATCATGGCCTACCCAACGGAGTATTTTCTACGAGTAAGTCAGTAAGCGTTACCTAGCATGTTTTCATATGCCCCGTTTATATTGTACACTAAGACTACGTGATGGGCCTCGGGGGAAACGTCTCCAGCAACCTTGTGTGCCTTTGGCAATGTGATCGTTACTAGTGCGTCTTTGTGGAGATGTCCTCGTGCTTCTGCGCACAACCTGAATCGGCGGTAAACGCAGTGGTGTCGTTTTGGAAAGCTGTCCATCATCCTGGTAAAAGGCGGGAATTCCCTTGCCTACTACGAGGGTGGACGGGGCGTGGCTCAGCGGGCGGAGCTTTCAGGTGATTCATAAAGGGAGAACCTTCTACTCTGTGTCTGCAGGAGAGGAAGATAGAACCCGCGCGTCACAGTCAGATACAGATTACGCTCCAGTACATCATCAATTCACCTCCAGGAAGGATTCTAGATTGTTTTCTGCTATGGAATCTATGAGCGCACAGCCTTGCTTTATCTTTCCCAGCCCAAGAGTTAGGGTGGCTTGTCCTTTCCAGAAGCTGAGCTTCAACTGGGGCACCTGCTACGTTTATATTTGTAAGTGCTTCCTTTGAGGTTTAGTTTCTGTAAAATGAGCATCATGGCCTACCCAACCGGTGTATTTTCTACGAGTAAGTCAGTAAGCGTTACCTAGCATGTTTTCATATGCCCCGTTTATATTGTACACTAAGACTACGTGATGGGCCACGGGGGAAACCTCACCAGCAACCTTGTGTGCCTTTGGCAATGTGATCGTTACTAGTGCGTCTTTGTGGAGATGTCCTCGTGCTTCTGCGCACAACCTGAATCGGCGGTAAACGCAGTGGTGTCGTTTTGAAAAGCTGTCCATCATCCTGGTAAAAGGCGGGAATTCCCTTGCCTACTACGAGGGTGGACGGGGCGTGGCTCAGCGGGCGGAGCTTACAGGTGATTCATAAAGGGAGAACCTTCTACTCTGTGTCTGCAGGAGAGGAAGATAGAACCCGCGCGTCACAGTCAGATACAGATTACGCTCCAGTACATCATCAATTCACCTCCAGGAAGGATTCTAGATTGTTTTCTGCTATGGAATCTATGAGCGCACAGCCTTGCTTTATCTTTCCCAGCCCAAGAGTTAGGGTGGCTTGTCCTTTCCAGAAGCTGAGCTTCAACTGGGGCACCTGCTACGTTTATATTTGTAAGTGCTTCCTGTTGAGGTTTAGTTTCTGTAAAATGAGCATCATGGCCTACCCAACCGGAGTATTTTCTACGAGTAAGTCAGTAAGCGTTACCTAGCATGTTTTCATATGCCCCGTTTATATTGTACACTAAGACTAAGTGATGCGCCTCGGGGGAAACGTCTCCAGCAACCTTGTGTGCCTTTGGCAATGTGATCGTTACTAGTGCGTCTTTGTGGAGATGTCCTCGTGCTTCTGCGCACAACCTGAATCGGCGGTAAACGCAGTGGTGTCGTTTTGGAAAGCCGTCCATCATCCTGGTAAAAGGCGGGAATTCCCTTGCCTACTACGAGGGTGGACGGGGCGTGGCTCAGCGGGCGGAGCTTACAGGTGATTCATAAAGGGAGAACCTTCTACTCTGTGTCTGCAGGAGAGGAAGATAGAACCCGCGCGTCACAGTCAGATACAGATTACGCTCCAGTACATCATCAATTCACCTCCAGGAAGGATTCTAGATTGTTTTCTGCTATGGAATCTATGAGCGCACAGCCTTGCTTTATCTTTCCCAGCCCAAGAGTTAGGGTGGCTTGTCCTTTCCAGAAGCTGAGCTTCAACTGGGGCACCTGCTACGTTTATATTTGTAAGTGCTTCCTGTTGAGGTTTAGTTTCTGTAAAATGAGCATCATGGCCTACCCAACCGGAGTATTTTCTACGAGTAAGTCAGTAAGCGTTACCTAGCATGTTTTCATATGCCCCGTTTATATTGTACACTAAGACTAAGTGATGCGCCTCGGGGGAAACGTCTCCAGCAACCTTGTGTGCCTTTGGCAATGTGATCGTTACTAGTGCGTCTTTGTGGAGATGTCCTCGTGCTTCTGCGCACAACCTGAATCGGCGGTAAACGCAGTGGTGTCGTTTTGGAAAGCCGTCCATCATCCTGGTAAAAGGCGGGAATTCCCTTGCCTACTACGAGGGTGGACGGGGCGTGGCTCAGCGGGCGGAGCTTACAGGTGATTCATAAAGGGAGAACCTTCTACTCTGTGTCTGCAGGAGAGGAAGATAGAACCCGCGCGTCACAGTCAGATACAGATTACGCTCCAGTACATCATCAATTCACCTCCAGGAAGGATTCTAGATTGTTTTCTGCTATGGAATCTATGAGCGCACAGCCTTGCTTTATCTTTCCCAGCCCAAGAGTTAGGGTGGCTTGTCCTTTCCAGAAGCTGAGCTTCAACTGGGGCACCTGCTACGTTTATATTTGTAAGTGCTTCCTGTTGAGGTTTAGTTTCTGTAAAATGAGCATCATGGCCTACCCAACGGAGTATTTTCTACGAGTAAGTCAGTAAGCGTTACCTAGCATGTTTTCATATGCCCCGTTTATATTGTACACTAAGACTACGTGATGGGCCACGGGGGAAACCTCACCAGCAACCTTGTGTGCCTTTGGCAATGTGATCGTTACTAGTGCGTCTTTGTGGAGATGTCCTCGTGCTTCTGCGCACAACCTGAATCGGCGGTAAACGCAGTGGTGTCGTTTTGAAAAGCTGTCCATCATCCTGGTAAAAGGCGGGAATTCCCTTGCCTACTACGAGGGTGGACGGGGCGTGGCTCAGCGGGCGGAGCTTACAGGTGATTCATAAAGGGAGAACCTTCTACTCTGTGTCTGCAGGAGAGGAAGATAGAACCCGCGCGTCACAGTTAGATACAGATTACGCTCCAGTACATCATCAATTCACCTCCAGGAAGGATTCTAGATTGTTTTCTGCTATGGAATCTATGAGCGCACAGCCTTGCTTTATCTTTCCCAGCCCAAGAGTTAGGGTGGCTTGTCCTTTCCAGAAGCTGAGCTTCAACTGGGGCACCTGCTACGTTTATATATGTAAGTGCTTCCTGTTGAGGTTTAGTTTCTGTAAAATGAGCATCATGGCCTACCCAACCGGAGTATTTTCTACGAGTAAGTCAGTAAGCGTTACCTAGCATGTTTTCATATGCCCCGTGTATATTGTACACTAAGACTACGTGATGGGCCACGGGGGAAACCTCACCAGCAACCTTGTGTGCCTTTGGCAATGTGATCGTTACTAGTGCGTCTTTGTGGAGATGTCCTCGTGCTTCTGCGCACCAACAACGCACGACCTGAATCGGCGGTAAACGCAGTGGTGTCGTTTTGGAAAGCTGTCCATCATCCTGGTAAAAGGCGGGAATTCCTTTGCCTACTACGAGGGTGGACGGGGCGTGGCTCAGCGGGCGGAGCTTACAGGTGATTCATAAAGGGAGAACCAGCTACTCTGTGTCTGCAGGAGAGGAAGATAGAACCCGCGCGTCACAGTCAGATACAGATTACGCTCCAGTACATCATCAGTTGACCTCCAGGAAGGATTCTAGATCTTTTTCTGCTATGGAATCTATGAGCGCACAGCCTTGCTTTATCTTTGCCAAGCCCAAGTTAGGGTGGCTTGTCCTTTCCAGAAGCTGAGCTTCAACTGGGGCACCTGCTACGTTTATATTTGTAAGTGCTTCCTTTGAGGTTTAGTTTCTGTAAAATGAGCATCATGGCCTACCCAACCGGAGTATTTTCTACGAGTAAGTCAGTAAGCGTTACCTAGCATGTTTTCATATGCCCCGTTTATATTGTACACTAAGACTACGTGATGGGCCACGGGGGAAACCTCACCAGCAACCTTGTGTGCCCTTGGCAATGTGATCGTTACTAGTGCGTCTTTGTGGAGATGTCCTCGTGCTTCTGCGCACCAACAACGCACGACCTGAATCGGCGGTAAACGCAGTGGTGTCGTTTTGGAAAGCTGTCCATCATCCTGGTAAAAGGCGGGAATTCCTTTGCCTACTACGAGGGTGGACGGGGCGTGGCTCAGCGGGCGGAGCTTACAGGTGATTCATAAAGGGAGAACCAGCTACTCTGTGTCTGCAGGAGAGGAAGATAGAACCCGCGCGTCACAGTCAGATACAGATTACGCTCCAGTACATCATCAGTTGACCTCCAGGAAGGATTCTAGATCTTTTTCTGCTATGGAATCTATGAGCGCACAGCCTTGCTTTATCTTTGCCAAGCCCAAGTTAGGGTGGCTTGTCCTTTCCAGAAGCTGAGCTTCAACTGGGGCACCTGCTACGTTTATATTTGTAAGTGCTTCCTATGAGGTTTAGTTTCTGTAAAATGAGCATCATGGCCTACCCAACCGGAGTATTTTCTACGAGTAAGTCAGTAAGCGTTACCTAGCATGTTTTCATATGCCCCGTTTATATTGTACACTAAGACTACGTGATGGGCCACAGGGGAAACCTCACCAGCAACCTTGTGTGCCTTTGGCAATGTGATCGTTACTAGTGCGTCTTTGTGGAGATGTCCTCGTGCTTCTGCGCACCAACAACGCACGACCTGAATCGGCGGTAAACGCAGTGGTGTCGTTTTGGAAAGCCGTCCATCATCCTGGTAAAAGGCGGGAATTCCCTTGCCTACTACGAGGGTGGACGGGGCGTGGCTCAGCGGGCGGAGCTTACAGGTGATTCATAAAGGGAGAACCTTCTACTCTGTGTCTGCAGGAGAGGAAGATAGAACCCGCGCGTCACAGTCAGATACAGATTACGCTCCAGTACATCATCAATTCACCTCCAGGAAGGATTCTAGATTGTTTTCTGCTATGGAATCTATGAGCGCACAGCCTTGCTTTATCTTTCCCAGCCCAAGAGTTAGGGTGGCTTGTCCTTTCCAGAAGCTGAGCTTCAACTGGGGCACCTGCTACGTTTATATTTGTAAGTGCTTCCTGTTGAGGTTTAGTTTCTGTAAAATGAGCATCATGGCCTACCCAACCGGAGTATTTTCTACGAGTAAGTCAGTAAGCGTTACCTAGCATGTTTTCATATGCCCCGTTTATATTGTACACTAAGACTAAGTGATGCGCCTCGGGGGAAACGTCTCCAGCAACCTTGTGTGCCTTTGGCAATGTGATCGTTACTAGTGCGTCTTTGTGGAGATGTCCTCGTGCTTCTGCGCACAACCTGAATCGGCGGTAAACGCAGTGGTGTCGTTTTGGAAAGCCGTCCATCATCCTGGTAAAAGGCGGGAATTCCCTTGCCTACTACGAGGGTGGACGGGGCGTGGCTCAGCGGGCGGAGCTTACAGGTGATTCATAAAGGGAGAACCTTCTACTCTGTGTCTGCAGGAGAGGAAGATAGAACCCGCGCGTCACAGTCAGATACAGATTACGCTCCAGTACATCATCAATTCACCTCCAGGAAGGATTCTAGATTGTTTTCTGCTATGGAATCTATGAGCGCACAGCCTTGCTTTATCTTTCCCAGCCCAAGAGTTAGGGTGGCTTGTCCTTTCCAGAAGCTGAGCTTCAACTGGGGCACCTGCTACGTTTATATTTGTAAGTGCTTCCTGTTGAGGTTTAGTTTCTGTAAAATGAGCATCATGGCCTACCCAACCGGAGTATTTTCTACGAGTAAGTCAGTAAGCGTTACCTAGCATGTTTTCATATGCCCCGTTTATATTGTACACTAAGACTACGTGATGGGCCACGGGGGAAACCTCACCAGCAACCTTGTGTGCCTTTGGCAATGTGATCGTTACTAGTGCGTCTTTGTGGAGATGTCCTCGTGCTTCTGCGCACAACCTGAATCGGCGGTAAACGCAGTGGTGTCGTTTTGGAAAGCTGTCCATCATCCTGGTAAAAGGCGGGAATTCCCTTGCCTACTACGAGGGTGGACGGGGCGTGGCTCAGCGGGCGAAGCTTTCAGGTGATTCATAAAGGGAGAACCTTCTACTCTGTGTCTGCAGGAGAGGAAGATAGAACCCGCGCGTCACAGTCAGATACAGATTACGCTCCAGTACATCATCAATTCACCTCCAGGAAGGATTCTAGATTGTTTTCTGCTATGGAATCTATGAGCGCACAGCCTTGCTTTATCTTTGCCAAGCCCAAGTTAGGGTGGCTTGTCCTTTCCAGAAGCTGAGCTTCAACTGGTGCACCTGCTACGTTTATATTTGTAAGTGCTTCCTTTGAGGTTTAGTTTCTGTAAAATGAGCATCATGGCCTACCCAACCGGTGTTTTTTCTACGAGTAAGTCAGTAAGCGTTACCTAGCATGTTTTCATATGCCCCGTTTATATTGTACACTAAGACTACGTGATGGGCCACGGGGGAAACCTCACCAGCAACCTTGTGTGCCTTTGGCAATGTGATCGTTACTAGTGCGTCTTTGTGGAGATGTCCTCGTGCTTCTGCGCACAACCTGAATCGGCGGTAAACGCAGTGGTGTCGTTTTGGAAAGCTGTCCATCATCCTGGTAAAAGGCGGGAATTCCCTTGCCTACTACGAGGGTGGACGGGGCTTGGCTCAGCGGGCGGAGCTTACAGGTGATTCATAAAGGGAGAACCTTCTACTCTGTGTCTGCAGGAGAGGAAGATAGAACCCGCGCGTCACAGTCAGATACAGATTACGCTCCAGTACATCATCAATTCACCTCCAGGAAGGATTCTAGATTGTTTTCTGCTATGGAATCTATGAGCGCACAGCCTTGCTTTATCTTTCCCAGCCCAAGAGTTAGGGTGGCTTGTCCTTTCCAGAAGCTGAGCTTCAACTGGGGCACCTGCTACGTTTATATTTGTAAGTGCTTCCTGTTGAGGTTTAGTTTCTGTAAAATGAGCATCATGGCCTACCCAACGGAGTATTTTCTACGAGTAAGTCAGTAAGCGTTACCTAGCATGTTTTCATATGCCCCGTTTATATTGTACACTAAGACTACGTGATGGGCCTCGGGGGAAACGTCTCCAGCAACCTTGTGTGCCTTTGGCAATGTGATCGTTACTAGTGCGTCTTTGTGGAGATGTCCTCGTGCTTCTGCGCACAACCTGAATCGGCGGTAAACGCAGTGGTGTCGTTTTGGAAAGCTGTCCATCATCCTGGTAAAAGGCGGGAATTCCCTTGCCTACTACGAGGGTGGACGGGGCGTGGCTCAGCGGGCGGAGCTTTCAGGTGATTCATAAAGGGAGAACCTTCTACTCTGTGTCTGCAGGAGAGGAAGATAGAACCCGCGCGTCACAGTCAGATACAGATTACGCTCCAGTACATCATCAATTCACCTCCAGGAAGGATTCTAGATTGTTTTCTGCTATGGAATCTATGAGCGCACAGCCTTGCTTTATCTTTCCCAGCCCAAGAGTTAGGGTGGCTTGTCCTTTCCAGAAGCTGAGCTTCAACTGGGGCACCTGCTACGTTTATATTTGTAAGTGCTTCCTTTGAGGTTTAGTTTCTGTAAAATGAGCATCATGGCCTACCCAACCGGTGTATTTTCTACGAGTAAGTCAGTAAGCGTTACCTAGCATGTTTTCATATGCCCCGTTTATATTGTACACTAAGACTACGTGATGGGCCACGGGGGAAACCTCACCAGCAACCTTGTGTGCCTTTGGCAATGTGATCGTTACTAGTGCGTCTTTGTGGAGATGTCCTCGTGCTTCTGCGCACAACCTGAATCGGCGGTAAACGCAGTGGTGTCGTTTTGAAAAGCTGTCCATCATCCTGGTAAAAGGCGGGAATTCCCTTGCCTACTACGAGGGTGGACGGGGCGTGGCTCAGCGGGCGGAGCTTACAGGTGATTCATAAAGGGAGAACCTTCTACTCTGTGTCTGCAGGAGAGGAAGATAGAACCCGCGCGTCACAGTCAGATACAGATTACGCTCCAGTACATCATCAATTCACCTCCAGGAAGGATTCTAGATTGTTTTCTGCTATGGAATCTATGAGCGCACAGCCTTGCTTTATCTTTCCCAGCCCAAGAGTTAGGGTGGCTTGTCCTTTCCAGAAGCTGAGCTTCAACTGGGGCACCTGCTACGTTTATATTTGTAAGTGCTTCCTGTTGAGGTTTAGTTTCTGTAAAATGAGCATCATGGCCTACCCAACCGGAGTATTTTCTACGAGTAAGTCAGTAAGCGTTACCTTGCATGTTTTCATATGCCCCGTTTATATTGTACACTAAGACTAAGTGATGCGCCTCGGGGGAAACGTCTCCAGCAACCTTGTGTGCCTTTGGCAATGTGATCGTTACTAGTGCGTCTTTGTGGAGATGTCCTCGTGCTTCTGCGCACAACCTGAATCGGCGGTAAACGCAGTGGTGTCGTTTTGGAAAGCCGTCCATCATCCTGGTAAAAGGCGGGAATTCCCTTGCCTACTACGAGGGTGGACGGGGCGTGGCTCAGCGGGCGGAGCTTACAGGTGATTCATAATGGGAGAACCTTCTACTCTGTGTCTGCAGGAGAGGAAGATAGAACCCGCGCGTCACAGTCAGATACAGATTACGCTCCAGTACATCATCAATTCACCTCCAGGAAGGATTCTAGATTGTTTTCTGCTATGGAATCTATGAGCGCACAGCCTTGCTTTATCTTTCCCAGCCCAAGAGTTAGGGTGGCTTGTCCTTTCCAGAAGCTGAGCTTCAACTGGGGCACCTGCTACGTTTATATTTGTAAGTGCTTCCTGTTGAGGTTTAGTTTCTGTAAAATGAGCATCATGGCCTACCCAACCGGAGTATTTTCTACGAGTAAGTCAGTAAGCGTTACCTAGCATGTTTTCATATGCCCCGTTTATATTGTACACTAAGACTAAGTGATGCGCCTCGGGGGAAACGTCTCCAGCAACCTTGTGTGCCTTTAGCAATGTGATCGTTACTAGTGCGTCTTTGTGGAGATGTCCTCGTGCTTCTGCGCACAACCTGAATCGGCGGTAAACGCAGTGGTGTCGTTTTGGAAAGCCGTCCATCATCCTGGTAAAAGGCGGGAATTCCCTTGCCTACTACGAGGGTGGACGGGGCGTGGCTCAGCGGGCGGAGCTTACAGGTGATTCATAAAGGGAGAACCTTCTACTCTGTGTCTGCAGGAGAGGAAGATAGAACCCGCGCGTCACAGTCAGATACAGATTACGCTCCAGTACATCATCAATTCACCTCCAGGAAGGATTCTAGATTGTTTTCTGCTATGGAATCTATGAGCGCACAGCCTTGCTTTATCTTTCCCAGCCCAAGAGTTAGGGTGGCTTGTCCTTTCCAGAAGCTGAGCTTCAACTGGGGCACCTGCTACGTTTATATTTGTAAGTGCTTCCTGTTGAGGTTTAGTTTCTGTAAAATGAGCATCATGGCCTACCCAACGGAGTATTTTCTACGAGTAAGTCAGTAAGCGTTACCTAGCATGTTTTCATATGCCCCGTTTATATTGTACACTAAGACTACGTGATGGGCCTCGGGGGAAACGTCTCCAGCAACCTTGTGTGCCTTTGGCAATGTGATCGTTACTAGTGCGTCTTTGTGGAGATGTCCTCGTGCTTCTGCGCACAACCTGAATCGGCGGTAAACGCAGTGGTGTCGTTTTGGAAAGCTGTCCATCATCCTGGTAAAAGGCGGGAATTCCCTTGCCTACTACGAGGGTGGACGGGGCGTGGCTCAGCGGGCGGAGCTTTCAGGTGATTCATAAAGGGAGAACCTTCTACTCTGTGTCTGCAGGAGAGGAAGATAGAACCCGCGCGTCACAGTCAGATACAGATTACGCTCCAGTACATCATCAATTCACCTCCAGGAAGGATTCTAGATTGTTTTCTGCTATGGAATCTATGAGCGCACAGCCTTGCTTTATCTTTCCCAGCCCAAGAGTTAGGGTGGCTTGTCCTTTCCAGAAGCTGAGCTTCAACTGGGGCACCTGCTACGTTTATATTTGTAAGTGCTTCCTTTGAGGTTTAGTTTCTGTAAAATGAGCATCATGGCCTACCCAACCGGTGTATTTTCTACGAGTAAGTCAGTAAGCGTTACCTAGCATGTTTTCATATGCCCCGTTTATATTGTACACTAAGACTACGTGATGGGCCACGGGGGAAACCTCACCAGCAACCTTGTGTGCCTTTGGCAATGTGATCGTTACTAGTGCGTCTTTGTGGAGATGTCCTCGTGCTTCTGCGCACAACCTGAATCGGCGGTAAACGCAGTGGTGTCGTTTTGAAAAGCTGTCCATCATCCTGGTAAAAGGCGGGAATTCCCTTGCCTACTACGAGGGTGGACGGGGCGTGGCTCAGCGGGCGGAGCTTACAGGTGATTCATAAAGGGAGAACCTTCTACTCTGTGTCTGCAGGAGAGGAAGATAGAACCCGCGCGTCACAGTTAGATACAGATTACGCTCCAGTACATCATCAATTCACCTCCAGGAAGGATTCTAGATTGTTTTCTGCTATGGAATCTATGAGCGCACAGCCTTGCTTTATCTTTCCCAGCCCAAGAGTTAGGGTGGCTTGTCCTTTCCAGAAGCTGAGCTTCAACTGGGGCACCTGCTACGTTTATATTTGTAAGTGCTTCCTGTTGAGGTTTAGTTTCTGTAAAATGAGCATCATGGCCTACCCAACCGGAGTATTTTCTACGAGTAAGTCAGTAAGCGTTACCTAGCATGTTTTCATATGCCCCGTGTATATTGTACACTAAGACTACGTGATGGGCCACGGGGGAAACCTCACCAGCAACCTTGTGTGCCTTTGGCAATGTGATCGTTACTAGTGCGTCTTTGTGGAGATGTCCTCGTGCTTCTGCGCACCAACAACGCACGACCTGAATCGGCGGTAAACGCAGTGGTGTCGTTTTGGAAAGCTGTCCATCATCCTGGTAAAAGGCGGGAATTCCTTTGCCTACTACGAGGGTGGACGGGGCGTGGCTCAGCGGGCGGAGCTTACAGGTGATTCATAAAGGGAGAACCAGCTACTCTGTGTCTGCAGGAGAGGAAGATAGAACCCGCGCGTCACAGTCAGATACAGATTACGCTCCAGTACATCATCAGTTGACCTCCAGGAAGGATTCTAGATCTTTTTCTGCTATGGAATCTATGAGCGCACAGCCTTGCTTTATCTTTGCCAAGCCCAAGTTAGGGTGGCTTGTCCTTTCCAGAAGCTGAGCTTCAACTGGGGCACCTGCTACGTTTATATTTGTAAGTGCTTCCTTTGAGGTTTAGTTTCTGTAAAATGAGCATCATGGCCTACCCAACCGGAGTATTTTCTACGAGTAAGTCAGTAAGCGTTACCTAGCATGTTTTCATATGCCCCGTTTATATTGTACACTAAGACTACGTGATGGGCCACGGGGGAAACCTCACCAGCAACCTTGTGTGCCCTTGGCAATGTGATCGTTACTAGTGCGTCTTTGTGGAGATGTCCTCGTGCTTCTGCGCACCAACAACGCACGACCTGAATCGGCGGTAAACGCAGTGGTGTCGTTTTGGAAAGCTGTCCATCATCCTGGTAAAATGCGGGAATTCCTTTGCCTACTACGAGGGTGGACGGGGCGTGGCTCAGCGGGCGGAGCTTACAGGTGATTCATAAAGGGAGAACCAGCTACTCTGTGTCTGCAGGAGAGGAAGATAGAACCCGCGCGTCACAGTCAGATACAGATTACGCTCCAGTACATCATCAGTTGACCTCCAGGAAGGATTCTAGATCTTTTTCTGCTATGGAATCTATGAGCGCACAGCCTTGCTTTATCTTTGCCAAGCCCAAGATAGGGTGGCTTGTCCTTTCCAGAAGCTGAGCTTCAACTGGGGCACCTGCTACGTTTATATTTGTAAGTGCTTCCTATGAGGTTTAGTTTCTGTAAAATGAGCATCATGGCCTACCCAACCGGAGTATTTTCTACGAGTAAGTCAGTAAGCGTTACCTAGCATGTTTTCATATGCCCCGTTTATATTGTACACTAAGACTACGTGATGGGCCACAGGGGAAACCTCACCAGCAACCTTGTGTGCCTTTGGCAATGTGATCGTTACTAGTGCGTCTTTGTGGAGATGTCCTCGTGCTTCTGCGCACCAACAACGCACGACCTGAATCGGCGGTAAACGCAGTGGTGTCGTTTTGGAAAGCCGTCCATCATCCTGGTAAAAGGCGGGAATTCCCTTGCCTACTACGAGGGTGGACGGGGCGTGGCTCAGCGGGCGGAGCTTACAGGTGATTCATAAAGGGAGAACCTTCTACTCTGTGTCTGCAGGAGAGGAAGATAGAACCCGCGCGTCACAGTCAGATACAGATTACGCTCCAGTACATCATCAATTCACCTCCAGGAAGGATTCTAGATTGTTTTCTGCTATGGAATCTATGAGCGCACAGCCTTGCTTTATCTTTCCCAGCCCAAGAGTTAGGGTGGCTTGTCCTTTCCAGAAGCTGAGCTTCAACTGGGGCACCTGCTACGTTTATATTTGTAAGTGCTTCCTGTTGAGGTTTAGTTTCTGTAAAATGAGCATCATGGCCTACCCAACCGGAGTATTTTCTACGAGTAAGTCAGTAAGCGTTACCTAGCATGTTTTCATATGCCCCGTTTATATTGTACACTAAGACTAAGTGATGCGCCTCGGGGGAAACGTCTCCAGCAACCTTGTGTGCCTTTGGCAATGTGATCGTTACTAGTGCGTCTTTGTGGAGATGTCCTCGTGCTTCTGCGCACAACCTGAATCGGCGGTAAACGCAGTGGTGTCGTTTTGGAAAGCCGTCCATCATCCTGGTAAAAGGCGGGAATTCCCTTGCCTACTACGAGGGTGGACGGGGCGTGGCTCAGCGGGCGGAGCTTACAGGTGATTCATAAAGGGAGAACCTTCTACTCTGTGTCTGCAGGAGAGGAAGATAGAACCCGCGCGTCACAGTCAGATACAGATTACGCTCCAGTACATCATCAATTCACCTCCAGGAAGGATTCTAGATTGTTTTCTGCTATGGAATCTATGAGCGCACAGCCTTGCTTTATCTTTCCCAGCCCAAGAGTTAGGGTGGCTTGTCCTTTCCAGAAGCTGAGCTTCAACTGGGGCACCTGCTACGTTTATATTTGTAAGTGCTTCCTGTTGAGGTTTAGTTTCTGTAAAATGAGCATCATGGCCTACCCAACCGGAGTATTTTCTACGAGTAAGTCAGTAAGCGTTACCTAGCATGTTTTCATATGCCCCGTTTATATTGTACACTAAGACTACGTGATGGGCCACGGGGGAAACCTCACCAGCAACCTTGTGTGCCTTTGGCAATGTGATCGTTACTAGTGCGTCTTTGTGGAGATGTCCTCGTGCTTCTGCGCACAACCTGAATCGGCGGTAAACGCAGTGGTGTCGTTTTGGAAAGCTGTCCATCATCCTGGTAAAAGGCGGGAATTCCCTTGCCTACTACGAGGGTGGACGGGGCGTGGCTCAGCGGGCGAAGCTTTCAGGTGATTCATAAAGGGAGAACCTTCTACTCTGTGTCTGCAGGAGAGGAAGATAGAACCCGCGCGTCACAGTCAGATACAGATTACGCTCCAGTACATCATCAATTCACCTCCAGGAAGGATTCTAGATTGTTTTCTGCTATGGAATCTATGAGCGCACAGCCTTGCTTTATCTTTGCCAAGCCCAAGTTAGGGTGGCTTGTCCTTTCCAGAAGCTGAGCTTCAACTGGTGCACCTGCTACGTTTATATTTGTAAGTGCTTCCTTTGAGGTTTAGTTTCTGTAAAATGAGCATCATGGCCTACCCAACCGGTGTTTTTTCTACGAGTAAGTCAGTAAGCGTTACCTAGCATGTTTTCATATGCCCCGTTTATATTGTACACTAAGACTACGTGATGGGCCACGGGGGAAACCTCACCAGCAACCTTGTGTGCCTTTGGCAATGTGATCGTTACTAGTGCGTCTTTGTGGAGATGTCCTCGTGCTTCTGCGCACAACCTGAATCGGCGGTAAACGCAGTGGTGTCGTTTTGGAAAGCTGTCCATCATCCTGGTAAAAGGCGGGAATTCCCTTGCCTACTACGAGGGTGGACGGGGCTTGGCTCAGCGGGCGGAGCTTACAGGTGATTCATAAAGGGAGAACCTTCTACTCTGTGTCTGCAGGAGAGGAAGATAGAACCCGCGCGTCACAGTCAGATACAGATTACGCTCCAGTACATCATCAATTCACCTCCAGGAAGGATTCTAGATTGTTTTCTGCTATGGAATCTATGAGCGCACAGCCTTGCTTTATCTTTCCCAGCCCAAGAGTTAGGGTGGCTTGTCCTTTCCAGAAGCTGAGCTTCAACTGGGGCACCTGCTACGTTTATATTTGTAAGTGCTTCCTGTTGAGGTTTAGTTTCTGTAAAATGAGCATCATGGCCTACCCAACGGAGTATTTTCTACGAGTAAGTCAGTAAGCGTTACCTAGCATGTTTTCATATGCCCCGTTTATATTGTACACTAAGACTACGTGATGGGCCTCGGGGGAAACGTCTCCAGCAACCTTGTGTGCCTTTGGCAATGTGATCGTTACTAGTGCGTCTTTGTGGAGATGTCCTCGTGCTTCTGCGCACAACCTGAATCGGCGGTAAACGCAGTGGTGTCGTTTTGGAAAGCTGTCCATCATCCTGGTAAAAGGCGGGAATTCCCTTGCCTACTACGAGGGTGGACGGGGCGTGGCTCAGCGGGCGGAGCTTTCAGGTGATTCATAAAGGGAGAACCTTCTACTCTGTGTCTGCAGGAGAGGAAGATAGAACCCGCGCGTCACAGTCAGATACAGATTACGCTCCAGTACATCATCAATTCACCTCCAGGAAGGATTCTAGATTGTTTTCTGCTATGGAATCTATGAGCGCACAGCCTTGCTTTATCTTTCCCAGCCCAAGAGTTAGGGTGGCTTGTCCTTTCCAGAAGCTGAGCTTCAACTGGGGCACCTGCTACGTTTATATTTGTAAGTGCTTCCTTTGAGGTTTAGTTTCTGTAAAATGAGCATCATGGCCTACCCAACCGGTGTATTTTCTACGAGTAAGTCAGTAAGCGTTACCTAGCATGTTTTCATATGCCCCGTTTATATTGTACACTAAGACTACGTGATGGGCCACGGGGGAAACCTCACCAGCAACCTTGTGTGCCTTTGGCAATGTGATCGTTACTAGTGCGTCTTTGTGGAGATGTCCTCGTGCTTCTGCGCACAACCTGAATCGGCGGTAAACGCAGTGGTGTCGTTTTGGAAAGCTGTCCATCATCCTGGTAAAAGGCGGGAATTCCCTTGCCTACTACGAGGGTGGACGGGGCGTGGCTCAGCGGGCGAAGCTTTCAGGTGATTCATAAAGGGAGAACCTTCTACTCTGTGTCTGCAGGAGAGGAAGATAGAACCCGCGTGTCACAGTCAGATACAGATTACGCTCCAGTACATCATCAATTCACCTCCAGGAAGGATTCTAGATTGTTTTCTGCTATGGAATCTATGAGCGCACAGCCTTGCTTTATCTTTGCCAAGCCCAAGTTAGGGTGGCTTGTCCTTTCCAGAAGCTGAGCTTCAACTGGTGCACCTGCTACGTTTATATTTGTAAGTGCTTCCTTTGAGGTTTAGTTTCTGTAAAATGAGCATCATGGCCTACCCAACCGGTGTTTTTTCTACGAGTAAGTCAGTAAGCGTTACCTAGCATGTTTTCATATGCCCCGTTTATATTGTACACTAAGACTACGTGATGGGCCACGGGGGAAACCTCACCAGCAACCTTGTGTGCCTTTGGCAATGTGATCGTTACTAGTGCGTCTTTGTGGAGATGTCCTCGTGCTTCTGCGCACAACCTGAATCGGCGGTAAACGCAGTGGTGTCGTTTTGGAAAGCTGTCCATCATCCTGGTAAAAGGCGGGAATTCCCTTGCCTACTACGAGGGTGGACGGGGCTTGGCTCAGCGGGCGGAGCTTACAGGTGATTCATAAAGGGAGAACCTTCTACTCTGTGTCTGCAGGAGAGGAAGATAGAACCCGCGCGTCACAGTCAGATACAGATTACGCTCCAGTACATCATCAATTCACCTCCAGGAAGGATTCTAGATTGTTTTCTGCTATGGAATCTATGAGCGCACAGCCTTGCTTTATCTTTCCCAGCCCAAGAGTTAGGGTGGCTTGTCCTTTCCAGAAGCTGAGCTTCAACTGGGGCACCTGCTACGTTTATATTTGTAAGTGCTTCCTGTTGAGGTTTAGTTTCTGTAAAATGAGCATCATGGCCTACCCAACGGAGTATTTTCTACGAGTAAGTCAGTAAGCGTTACCTAGCATGTTTTCATATGCCCCGTTTATATTGTACACTAAGACTACGTGATGGGCCTCGGGGGAAACGTCTCCAGCAACCTTGTGTGCCTTTGGCAATGTGATCGTTACTAGTGCGTCTTTGTGGAGATGTCCTCGTGCTTCTGCGCACAACCTGAATCGGCGGTAAACGCAGTGGTGTCGTTTTGAAAAGCTGTCCATCATCCTGGTAAAAGGCGGGAATTCCCTTGCCTACTACGAGGGTGGACGGGGCGTGGCTCAGCGGGCGGAGCTTACAGGTGATTCATAAAGGGAGAACCTTCTACTCTGTGTCTGCAGGAGAGGAAGATAGAACCCGCGCGTCACAGTCAGATACAGATTACGCTCCAGTACATCATCAATTCACCTCCAGGAAGGATTCTAGATTGTTTTCTGCTATGGAATCTATGAGCGCACAGCCTTGCTTTATCTTTCCCAGCCCAAGAGTTAGGGTGGCTTGCCCTTTCCAGAAGCTGAGCTTCAACTGGGGCACCTGCTACGTTTATATTTGTAAGTGCTTCCTGTTGAGGTTTAGTTTCTGTAAAATGAGCATCATGGCCTACCCAACCGGAGTATTTTCTACGAGTAAGTCAGTAAGCGTTACCTAGCATGTTTTCATATGCCCCGTTTATATTGTACACTAAGACTAAGTGATGCGCCTCGGGGGAAACGTCTCCAGCAACCTTGTGTGCCTTTGGCAATGTGATCGTTACTAGTGCGTCTTTGTGGAGATGTCCTCGTGCTTCTGCGCACAACCTGAATCGGCGGTAAACGCAGTGGTGTCGTTTTGGAAAGCCGTCCATCATCCTGGTAAAAGGCGGGAATTCCCTTGCCTACTACGAGGGTGGACGGGGCGTGGCTCAGCGGGCGGAGCTTACAGGTGATTCATAAAGGGAGAACCTTCTACTCTGTGTCTGCAGGAGAGGAAGATAGAACCCGCGCGTCACAGTCAGATACAGATTACGCTCCAGTACATCATCAATTCACCTCCAGGAAGGATTCTAGATTGTTTTCTGCTATGGAATCTATGAGCGCACAGCCTTGCTTTATCTTTCCCAGCCCAAGAGTTAGGGTGGCTTGTCCTTTCCAGAAGCTGAGCTTCAACTGGGGCACCTGCTACGTTTATATTTGTAAGTGCTTCCTTTGAGGTTTAGTTTCTGTAAAATGAGCATCATGGCCTACCCAACCGGTGTATTTTCTACGAGTAAGTCAGTAAGCGTTACCTAGCATGTTTTCATATGCCCCGTTTATATTGTACACTAAGACTACGTGATGGGCCACGGGGGAAACCTCACCAGCAACCTTGTGTGCCTTTGGCAATGTGATCGTTACTAGTGCGTCTTTGTGGAGATGTCCTCGTGCTTCTGCGCACAACCTGAATCGGCGGTAAACGCAGTGGTGTCGTTTTGAAAAG
Organism: Pleurodeles waltl; assembly: GCF_031143425.1. Classification (NCBI taxonomy): domain Eukaryota; kingdom Metazoa; phylum Chordata; class Amphibia; order Caudata; family Salamandridae; genus Pleurodeles; species Pleurodeles waltl. The sequence continues at coordinate 3,091 of NW_027150099.1, read as the reverse complement.
CTGTCCATCATCCTGGTAAAAGGCGGGAATTCCCTTGCCTACTACGAGGGTGGACGGGGCGTGGCTCAGCGGGCGGAGCTTACAGGTGATTCATAAAGGGAGAACCTTCTACTCTGTGTCTGCAGGAGAGGAAGATAGAACCCGCGCGTCACAGTCAGATACAGATTACGCTCCAGTACATCATCAATTCACCTCCAGGAAGGATTCTAGATTGTTTTCTGCTATGGAATCTATGAGCGCACAGCCTTGCTTTATCTTTCCCAGCCCAAGAGTTAGGGTGGCTTGTCCTTTCCAGAAGCTGAGCTTCAACTGGGGCACCTGCTACGTTTATATTTGTAAGTGCTTCCTGTTGAGGTTTAGTTTCTGTAAAATGAGCATCATGGCCTACCCAACCGGAGTATTTTCTACGAGTAAGTCAGTAAGCGTTACCTAGCATGTTTTCATATGCCCCGTTTATATTGTACACTAAGACTAAGTGATGCGCCTCGGGGGAAACGTCTCCAGCAACCTTGTGTGCCTTTGGCAATGTGATCGTTACTAGTGCGTCTTTGTGGAGATGTCCTCGTGCTTCTGCGCACAACCTGAATCGGCGGTAAACGCAGTGGTGTCGTTTTGGAAAGCCGTCCATCATCCTGGTAAAAGGCGGGAATTCCCTTGCCTACTACGAGGGTGGACGGGGCGTGGCTCAGCGGGCGGAGCTTACAGGTGATTCATAAAGGGAGAACCTTCTACTCTGTGTCTGCAGGAGAGGAAGATAGAACCCGCGCGTCACAGTCAGATACAGATTACGCTCCAGTACATCATCAATTCACCTCCAGGAAGGATTCTAGATTGTTTTCTGCTATGGAATCTATGAGCGCACAGCCTTGCTTTATCTTTCCCAGCCCAAGAGTTAGGGTGGCTTGTCCTTTCCAGAAGCTGAGCTTCAACTGGGGCACCTGCTACGTTTATATTTGTAAGTGTTTCCTGTTGAGGTTTAGTTTCTGTAAAATGAGCATCATGGCCTACCCAACCGGAGTATTTTCTACGAGTAAGTCAGTAAGCGTTACCTAGCATGTTTTCATATGCCCCGTGTATATTGTACACTAAGACTACGTGATGGGCCACGGGGGAAACCTCACCAGCAACCTTGTGTGCCTTTGGCAATGTGATCGTTACTAGTGCGTCTTTGTGGAGATGTCCTCGTGCTTCTGCGCACAACCTGAATCGGCGGTAAACGCAGTGGTGTCGTTTTGGAAAGCTGTCCATCATCCTGGTAAAAGGCGGGAATTCCCTTGCCTACTACGAGGGTGGACGGGGCGTGGCTCAGCGGGCGAAGCTTTCAGGTGATTCATAAAGGGAGAACCTTCTACTCTGTGTCTGCAGGAGAGGAAGATAGAACCCGCGTGTCACAGTCAGATACAGATTACGCTCCAGTACATCATCAATTCACCTCCAGGAAGGATTCTAGATTGTTTTCTGCTATGGAATCTATGAGCGCACAGCCTTGCTTTATCTTTGCCAAGCCCAAGTTAGGGTGGCTTGTCCTTTCCAGAAGCTGAGCTTCAACTGGGGCACCTGCTACGTTTATATTTGTAAGTGCTTCCTGTTGAGGTTTAGTTTCTGTAAAATGAGCATCATGGCCTACCCAACGGAGTATTTTCTACGAGTAAGTCAGTAAGCGTTACCTAGCATGTTTTCATATGCCCCGTTTATATTGTACACTAAGACTACGTGATGGGCCTCGGGGGAAACGTCTCCAGCAACCTTGTGTGCCTTTGGCAATGTGATCGTTACTAGTGCGTCTTTGTGGAGATGTCCTCGTGCTTCTGCGCACAACCTGAATCGGCGGTAAACGCAGTGGTGTCGTTTTGGAAAGCTGTCCATCATCCTGGTAAAAGGCGGGAATTCCCTTGCCTACTACGAGGGTGGACGGGGCGTGGCTCAGCGGGCGGAGCTTTCAGGTGATTCATAAAGGGAGAACCTTCTACTCTGTGTCTGCAGGAGAGGAAGATAGAACCCGCTCGTCACAGTCAGATACAGATTACGCTCCAGTACATCATCAATTCACCTCCAGGAAGGATTCTAGATTGTTTTCTGCTATGGAATCTATGAGCGCACAGCCTTGCTTTATCTTTCCCAGCCCAAGAGTTAGGGTGGCTTGTCCTTTCCAGAAGCTGAGCTTCAACTGGGGCACCTGCTACGTTTATATTTGTAAGTGCTTCCTTTGAGGTTTAGTTTCTGTAAAATGAGCATCATGGCCTACCCAACCGGTGTATTTTCTACGAGTAAGTCAGTAAGCGTTACCTAGCATGTTTTCATATGCCCCGTTTATATTGTACACTAAGACTACGTGATGGGCCACGGGGGAAACCTCACCAGCAACCTTGTGTGCCTTTGGCAATGTGATCGTTACTAGTGCGTCTTTGTGGAGATGTCCTCGTGCTTCTGCGCACAACCTGAATCGGCGGTAAACGCAGTGGTGTCGTTTTGAAAAGCTGTCCATCATCCTGGTAAAAGGCGGGAATTCCCTTGCCTACTACGAGGGTGGACGGGGCGTGGCTCAGCGGGCGGAGCTTACAGGTGATTCATAAAGGGAGAACCTTCTACTCTGTGTCTGCAGGAGAGGAAGATAGAACCCGCGCGTCACAGTTAGATACAGATTACGCTCCAGTACATCATCAATTCACCTCCAGGAAGGATTCTAGATTGTTTTCTGCTATGGAATCTATGAGCGCACAGCCTTGCTTTATCTTTCCCAGCCCAAGAGTTAGGGTGGCTTGTCCTTTCCAGAAGCTGAGCTTCAACTGGGGCACCTGCTACGTTTATATTTGTAAGTGCTTCCTGTTGAGGTTTAGTTTCTGTAAAATGAGCATCATGGCCTACCCAACCGGAGTATTTTCTACGAGTAAGTCAGTAAGCGTTACCTAGCATGTTTTCATATGCCCCGTGTATATTGTACACTAAGACTACGTGATGGGCCTCGGGGGAAACGTCTCCAGCAACCTTGTGTGCCTTTGGCAATGTGATCGTTACTAGTGCGTCTTTGTGGAGATGTCCTCGTGCTTCTGCGCACAACCTGAATCGGCGGTAAACGCAGTGGTGTCGTTTT